>NC_134872.1:44101204-44211204 GCF_049852395.1 Peromyscus maniculatus bairdii | reverse complement strand
AGAGCCGTTTTGACCGCGTACATAATACTTGCATAAGGTCAGATCAGACAAAAACCCAGAAGGGAGTGATTCTGGAAAGTGGATACAAAATCCCACCACTAGTTGACTGTAGCAAGAGGCTACATAAGGTTACCCGTCAGACCTCCTTGCTGTAAAGGGAGAAGTACCACCAACGTTCCATCTCCTAAAGGGTTCCAGAGGAGACGTCATCAATGACTATTCCCAATTGTTTTTCCAAACAGTCTCTCCAGAAGGATCCTCCTAACGATAATGGAAGAGTCATTCTTTTGTGTGCAGTGTTTATAGCTCATAGGTTGTCTTTGCTTATTCCCCTGTAGTCAGTCATTCCATCCCTGGCCAGTGACACCCCTTCAAAACGCTCCCCACACCAATTCTTAAATAACCAGCTGGCCTTGGATACCTCCCCTGCTTTCTGGGAAAAGTCATTCTTTTCCTGAAAACACTTCCGAAGTGGCTAGTTATTTCCTCCAAGATTTTTTTTTTTTTTTTTTGTGTGTGTGTGTGTGTGTTTACACACATACATGAGTCACATATACCTCCCTTATAGACAGTCTTGCTACTGAATCTTTATTCTTTACTTTTTAAATAACATATTTGTTAATTCTGGTATTTTATATTATATCTATATTTTGATCATATTCACTCCCTAACTTCTCCCAGAGTCACCCCTCTCCCTCACTCAATTTTGAGCCGTCTCCTCCTACCACATAAAACTGAATTCAGTTTCTGCTGGTCAGCTACTCCTGGGCATGGAGCCTGCCCTGGAGTGTATTTGCCTTATCAGGGGTCACATCATTAAATAAAACCGATTGACCTTTACTGACAGGAACTGTATGTCCTTGCATCCTGTTCCTCTCCTGTGCTAGTGTTGGGTCAGTAGAGATGATGTTTGCCTCTGAGACTCGAGACACCTGTCAGTCTTAGCTCCTTTTCTAATTGTTGGCAGACTGTCCAAAATAAGCAGGTGGAAGTGACCACCTGCAGATCTGTGAGAGCATTCCCTGGCCTCAAAGACACCCTCCATCTCCTGGTGTGTTGAGTCTCCTCTGCTTCCTCTCATCGCCTTCTAAAATAGACACATCTATAAAATTCCAGTGCAGCTTGGAATTGTTCTAGATATACTTAGGGAATGTGTGTTCCCACTTCATTACCTCCCATAGGAGAGCGAAGTAATAACCTCCATTTATTTTTCCTCTCTCTCAGCCATGGAATTCCATGAACACTTGCACAGCATAGGCACCAAGGAGGGCCTGAAGGAGCGGAAGCTGCAGAAGGCGGTGGAGAGCTTTACCTGGAATATCACCATCTTAAAGGTACGTATTCACCTTTCTGTTGCTATAATAAAATACCATGACCAAGGCAACTTAGAGAATTTATTCTGCTTACCATTCCAGAAGGATGAGTCTATTACGGCAGGGATGCAAGGTAGCAAGCAGGCATGGCCAGAGCAGGAGGCTGGGAGCTCATATCCTCAACCACAAATGCGAAACAAAGAGCAATCTGGAGGTGGGACACGGCCCTCGGTGACACATGTCCTTCAGCAGGGGCACACCCTCCAGCTTTGCTGTCTCTGACCGTCCCTGTGTGCCGCTCTCCCTGGCAGATGCCCCACAGCTCTGCCATCCCAAGCTTTACTCTCACGGCTTCATGTGCTGGCCTCTCAGGCCCTCTGGCTCTGCCAGGGCCTTCACAAAGGTGTTCCCCTGCCACGTGTTGCCTGGCTGGAGAGGCTCTGTGAAACTGGAGAAGAGGAACCGATACCTGATTCACTCTTGCATCCCTCACGGATGAACCCAGCACCCCATTTGGATGGCACTGCCAAGCTGGCTGCCAGCCTGGGGTGGGCGCTGCCAGCCTGGGGTGGGCGCTGCCAGCCTGGGGTGGGCGCTGCCAGCCTGGGGTGGGCGCTGCCCCGCGAACCACATTAACAGTCGCGCTCTATGCAGTTGTTGTCTAAGAACAAACAATGGCTAGGCTCCCTTGGATTCGCTGGAGATTTAGATGGATGGGTCCTGCCCTGAGGACAGTCTTCCCTTTGTTCCGCCCCAGAGCGGCCTGATCTTAAAGGCACTGTTGTCCTTCGTAGTTACAGCCTGTCTTCCAGCACAGACCTCGGCTGGAACCGTAAGCTCCCTAGTGCTCTTTTTCTCACTGTAGTTTGTATTTCTTTCTGCCCTGCTTGCACTTTTTTGTTAGAGACCTGCATAAGTATTTTCAGTAATAATAATAATGCCATAGACCCAACATTATTCTGTCTTGAAATTTCTTCTGCCAAACACGTTAGTCCCTTAATTTTTAATTTAGCCTCAGACAACTTCTCAGGGCATGGGCAGAAAACAGCCAGATTCTTTGCTACAGTGTCATAGGAATGACCTCTAGCCATTGTCCCCCACTGAAACCTTCTGTAGTGGTTGGTCTCTGTAGGAAAGAGGTTTCCTTGATGAGGGCTGAGGAGTCCAGTTATCTGTGGATGTGAGAACTCCATTGTACACACAGCTCTAAGCACTGCTGGGAACTCCTGCTAGAGGCTACCACTATAACAGCTTTTTAAAAATTATTTCTTTTCTCTTTCAATATTATAATTACATCATTTCCCCTCTCTTTCCTCCCTCCAAACCCTCATATATTTTTCCTTATTCTCTTTCAAATTCATGGCTCCTTCTTTCATTAATCATTATTACAAACATATGTGTGTATACACACACATATTTCTAAACACATAACTCTAACTTGCTCAGTCCGTATAGTGTTACTTGTGTGTATGTTTTCAGGGCTGACCACTTGGTATTGGATAACAAATTGGTGTGCTTCTCCCTGGAAGGCTCTTTCTCCCACTCTCAGCCTTCCTTGATATGACTTACATTTCTTGTTAAGATTCTTGGAGATGTGTGTGTATGGGTATGTGATTTGATACTGTCCCACAAGGCACATATAGTTGTTTAAAATCTTTTATCTGTTTTAAATGTCATGATATTTGTAAGCAATATTGCTATGTCTCTAAGCTTTGTGCTCTTTCTGAAGTACAGCATTTGCCATTAATCTTGCCGGAATGGAATGGGTGCTGGGAGAGAACGCAGGACCTTCTCCATGCCAGACGAGCTCTGCCGCTGAGCACACACCATCCCTTTCACGTGTCGCACACCCGTCATGGCCTCCACCTTTACTATATGTCCCACACTTACAATCGGTCGGGAACGCCCTCTGCCACCTGCTTCAGAGTCCAGCCTCAGTGGCTGCCCTAAATTACAGGCTGCCCTGTGTCCGGTTCCACTCTCAGACACGATCTGGTACTGCTTCTCTCTGGTGCCACGTTGTTTTTGTGTTCACTCTCTAGCTTTCTGTCTTGGTCTCTTCCCAATTTTATCCTCAGCTCCATAAACAGAACACAGAAGGCCATCATTACATCTGTCCCTCTCTTGTTTGGTTGAGTGTAAGATAGAATTTTCTGTATTGTTATGGCTTCCAGTGTAACTATTATCAGCTTTATGAACCTGTTAAATTAAGTGTCGTGTGGTGCTACATGCTTGTGATCACAGCACTTGGGAACTGGAGCAGGAAAACCAACTGTGAGGCCAGCCTGGACCGAGTTGTGCCACAGGAGCGATGGCAGAATCTCATGGTGGAAAAGTCCTGGTGTGACTGGCTACCAGGAGCAGAAATTCCCCGAGACTAGCTGACAGAGACGGGTGGGGGGTGTTGGTACACACAGGAGATCATGAGAGACTGCAGGGAACTCTGATCAAAACACTGGATTCCTGCCTCAGAGGGCCAGGAGGCCCTCAGAAGCCCTGGTGGTCCGGAACGTCTGTGTCCCTTAGGGCCAGGGCTCTGCCAGCTTAGCTCTGTGCGTGTCCACATTCTTCCTCGCCAGCTAGCTCCTGGCCTCTCCTTGGCCTTCCGTGACATGCTCTTTATGAGCTCTGTAATAAGTGAGCCTTTTATGGTGTTTGCTGGCTCAGCCCAGCCTTTTAGTTCCAGACCAGCCATCCCACAGTGGCAGGCCTCTGGTCTTCCCAGCCCCGGTCCACTATGTCCAAAAGATGGCTACCTTCACTGGCTGCTCCAGGTTCCTATTGCTATGTAACAAACGACCTCAAAACTAGTGGCTTAAGATGGCCTCCCCCTTGCCCCTGCCCCTACGATTCTGTACATTAGCTGAGGTCAGCTGAGAGCTTTTCCTGACCCATGTGGTGTTGGCCAGGGCCACTCAGAAGGCTTGTTTTGTTGGGAGCTTACCTGCCTTGTACATAAGGAACAGGCTTCACTCCTGTGGCTGGCATCTCACTGAAGGGCTGGGCAGGGGGCTTGTGTATGTTCAGTGGGTCAAAAGCAGGCTGCTTACAAACCAGGCTGTCACCAGATGAAAGGCCCAGCTGCTTCCCCCATGTCCTGCACTGTCTACCCTCAGAAACAAGGACAGGAAGGAAACTCCAAAAGCAATTAGAGACTCACTCTCTCAAGGAACATAAGACTTCTGCCAAAAATAAGTCAATAAACCAGATGGTGTCTGTACAGACATAATCTAGATTTTCTTCATTTACCCTTGGCTCAGTACTTACCTTAGAAACTTGAAGACTGTCTTTCCAAAAGTTAATGTAATGACCCATGGATGACTCTTTTTGCCTTTAAGTATTAATTCTCAGATGTTTTAGTTACTGTATTACCAGTGATATCACATGTTGCCAGTTTTTCTGGAAAGCTATTCTTGACTAGAAGTTAATTTCCTGTTTAAGTAGTGTGTGAAAATGTAGAGTGGCTCAAGATAACACACAGTGGTGGTCATCATTAGGCAGGCTGCTCTTTCTGATCTGTTTAAAACACGGCACATGCCCAAGGACCTTCCCACTGCGCAGTGTGATCACACAGAATGTGCTGGAGGGAACTCTCCGCCTCCTGTGAGGGCGCTCCCACAGAAGGTGGGAGAGCTGCCCGTGTGAGGGGAGGGTCCTGGGTTGCCGCTTCCCCAGTGCTCTGAGCGGGGCAGAGCTGATCTGGCCACCCCTCCCTCACTTCCGCAGTCTGCTGCTTCTGAAGACTCCTCCCACTTGTGTCCAGAATGCCTGTTCTGTGCCCGTGGGTGAGCCTGCCCTCCCATGACAGATCCATGACCGGAAATGAGTTGGAGCCAGCAGAGAAAACATTGTAGTTCAGATACAATGGTACCCAACAATGGCTGGACTCTGGTGTGATATTTCCTGGGACATGGCAGCTGCTGGGTGGAAGGCATCATTCCCGACATTCCTTGGACCTGCCAGGATCCTTTCCGGCTCCTGTCCAGGCCTAGCTCCTACTACCTCCTCTACAATGCCGCCTAGTAACCTCCGTCTTAGGCAAAGAAAAGAGGGAATTGCTTTCTCGAGAGAATGGCATTTCTTCTGGATTTAAATTGGTTTTTTAAATTTGAAATCATACAGAGCTTTGGTAAGTTGGAGGATAACCACAGATTAGCTAAGAGCCCAGAGTGAGGGCAGGAGTCTCAAGACTCAAGAGTAAAGATGACCCCGCCATCCTTGTGTAGCCAGGACACTACGCCATACAGCTGAAATAAGCTGGAACACAGTGTATCGTTTTCATTCTTTCCTCGGGGCAGAGCTGCTGTAGGGTGTTACAGAGAGAAATCCACGGAGTCTGCTTAAAGGGCAAAGGAATATATTCGGGAATGAAACTCACTACAGCACGGGAGATTGATCGTAGGGTCTTGGAAAGCAGAGTTACAGTCCCACGCTGTTCTTCCGCCTAGTCCATCTCAGCATCCAAAACCACAAGGGAGCAAAGAGGAACTGCCTATGTACGTACATCTCAGGTCTTTAGTGTCCCTGAGAGGCCACGCCCCACAGGGGCGTGTACTTCAAGGTCATAGGCAGGTAGACCTGCTGCATCTCTAGGGACGGGGCTTCATGGCCATAGACAGACAGCCATCCACTACAGGACATAACTGGGTAGACAGCAAGCAGCGTCCTGTCACTTGGAATGCACATTCACTCTGTCAGCCACGAGTGCCTGTGTGGGAAAGCCACAGGGTGAAAGACATAGGGCACATCTGGACAGTTCTCACACCTGGAGAAACTCATGTATCTGTTGCTCTAGCTGTGGATTACTTGATCTTGAGTGATCTTGTTTCCAGCTCGAGGTTTAGTGAGACTTCAGTGGAAAGTGGGTCTGACCAATAGGAGGCCTTCCGCTGGGTACTGTGCTTGGCTTTAGCCTCCCTCGTGAGAGGATGGTGAGGGATGCTTTCCAGCCTGTAGCCGGAGCTCCCACAGCCCACTGTTTTATTCACCCAGTGTTCATTCAGCACACCAGAGCTGGAAGTCTCTATTTCCTCTTCAGTATTTAAGTCACAGGAGGCATGTATATGCCGCAATGTCCACACTCTGAAATGGTGGAAATTCTATTTCATTTGCTTCAGTGAATGAGGTTCAACTTTCTTTAGGTGGGGCTCACATTTACTTGAAAGGAAGATGAGACACACACATAGAAAGCGAGGTGTATTTCAGTGTAATTCGCTGTTCAGATTCTACCTTGGCCAAAGTCCCTAATTTGTCTAAAATTAGCTTCTTTGCTATCAGCTAGGGGCAGAAGAGTGTCTCCACAGACATGGGAGACTCATGAGCAGTCTTTACCATGCTGACTCCAGCACCTGACACAAGGCAGGCACTCAGTAAATGGTGGCTAGTGTTCCCAGAAGCCTTTGCTGTTTGGTCTCTGACATAGCGTAGGCTTTGTGGCTTCAGACTTACTCCTATAATTACAGTTGAGAGCCCTTCTGAGCCAGTTTCAATGTGGCTGAAAGAAATGTACTAAGGGCCGGAGCAATAGCTCAGCATGGACCACTCTTCGGGAAACCTGGTTTTGAGTCCCAACACCCACGTAGCAACTCACAAACATCTGTCATTTCAGTTCCAGGTGGTCAGACACCCTCTTCTGACCTCCACAGATACTGCTAGCACATGGCACACAGATATACCTGTAGGCCAGATACCATACACATACAAATAAATCTTTTAAAAAAGTAAAGAAAACATTAAATAGTTCCCACATTTTTAAAGTCTTTTATTTTCTATTGCAGTTTTTTAAGTTCATAGCAAAGTTGAGAGGAAGATTTCAAGGTTTCCCACACCCTGTCTGTTGCCTGCAGCATCCCCAACCAGAGTGGTAGACTTTGAAGTCATCAGGGAGTCTACACTGACATGCCATTATTGTTCAAAGTCCATAGTGTATACTAGGATTCACTCAGTGTTATGCCTTAAGTAGATTTGAACAATCTCTAACAACACATTCCCATCATTTTGCCTTTTTTCAGTTCTTGGGATTGAACCCGGGGCTTTACAGCTACTAGGCAAGCACTATACCCCCGAGCCATACCATGTACACATTTAAGTTGTGTAAGTTCATGTTTTGATTGTGCCCATCATTGTATCACACAGGATCTGCACCTGTGTTCCGTGCTCTAAACATTCTCTGTGTTCTCTCTACATGTCCCTGATACCTGCCACCCACTGATCTGTTCCTGTCTCTTAAGCTCTTAAAGGCGGTTTGGGCATCTGGCTTGTGGTTCTAAATGCCTATGATGTAGTAAATTGAAGCATTCTCACTTTGTAGATGAGCCTCCCATCTCCTACAAGCAGTGAGCAGAAAATACTTACTAGAAGGCATCATGGTGTGACTGCCTGGTAAAAATGTGTAACCAGCATAGGAAAGGCCACTTCTGTCAACGTGACTTGTATGTCCTGTTGTGAGATGTGTGTTGGATTTTGCAGTTGTCTGGTTTATATTGCAGAAGACACTCAGATGAGAAATAGCATAGCAACTACACTGCATGCCATCATCCCTGAGTGACACAAATGCACGGCCTCTTGGACACCTACAGGATAGATAAAACCCAGTTCTGTTGTGGGAAAATTAGATGCATACAGATCTAGTCACCAGGCAGCGGCCAGCACATGGACTAGACCTGAGTGTAACTGGGTAGTAGTCTATCTTCCCTGGACTTGGGTGCTGTCCAGGCCTGCGCCTAATTTGGAATTATCTCAGGGAAATGGATGTATTGAGGAGGATTGCCACAGTCTGCTGAGCTCCCAGTGCACAAGAAGATCAAAGCAGGGTGTTTTTGTGCACTTTGCTAGAGGCCCTAGGGAGAGGAACAAATTATGCCAAAAATGTTTGGAAAAGCCCTAAGAAGTCATGTTATTTCATATTTACCCCAAATAACATATAATACATGTGTTTCTGGAGACTATCATGTGATCGTTGAGACTTCATCAAGCAAACAAGGTGTGATTTGTCCCCTGCTCCTTCTCCTCTGGATTAGTCCCCCATCCTAGTGTTTCCAGTTTCCCGCTTGACCACCTGTGTCCTGTGTCCCCTCTCAACTCCGCCCCTAACATCTGAGGTCTCTTCACACTGGCCTGGTTCTGTGTTCATTCCATGTTGTATAATCACACAGGAAGATTTGGAGCTAAGACGCACCAGTGAGCGAGAACATGCCCTGTTTGTCTTTGTAGGTCTAGGTTATGACACTCAGTGTAATCATTTCTAGGTCCATCCATTCACTTGTACGTTTCAGTTTCTTTTTTCCTTACAACTGGACAGTGTTCTATAGTGTGTATGCACTGTAGCCTCATGTCCATTTATCTGTTGAAGGACATGTAGGCTGTTTCCATTTTCTGTCTATTGTGAATGGGGGACAATGAACATTGCTAGGCAACTGTCTGTAGAGTAGAGTGTTAGGTCTTTGAGGCATACACCAAGGAATAAATAAATGGGTCATGTGGTAGTTTTATTTTTAGCTTTTTGAGGATTCTCCACACTGATTTCCAGAGTGGCTGCACCAATTTGCATTCTCACCAACAGTGAATGAGGGCCCCTCTTTTTCCACAACATTTTTGGAATTCCAGCATTTTTTTCGTCTATTGTTTTGCTGATCTTTGGCATTCTGACTGGGGTAAGATGAACACTCAAAGTTGTTTTGATTTTCATTTCCCAAATTGCTTAAGACGATTAATTTTTTTTAGATATTTCTTAGCCATTTTTAGATGATCATGTGATTTTGTCTTTAAGTTCATTGATAGGATTTATTATATTTATTGGCTTATGCATCTCTAACCAGCCCTGCATTTCCAGGATAAAGCCAATTGGATCGTGGTTGATGTTCTTCTTGATGTGTGCTAGTATTTTATTGGAGATGTTTGCATCTGTATTCACCAGATGTCACTTTGTTCTTCGTGTCTTGCCCTGGCTGGTGTAGTAGAGAATTGCTTGCTGCACAGGATGACCTTGGGGTAATCCCTCTGCTTTTCTTTCTTTGAAGGGCTTAAGGATTGGTTGTAGTTCATCAGTGAAGTCTGGTAGAATTCTTGCAATGCCATCTTTTAAAGGTCACTTTGTGTGCCAAAGTGAGAACCTTCAACATTTGGACCGAAATTTATTAGAGTTCTTTTGAGATGAAAACCAAATAGAAAAAAACAAATAAGTTGTAAGTTTGAAACAGAACACGGTTTGAGTTTTTCCTCTGAAAACACTGTAAAGCCAGCTCGCAGTCTTCAAAACCAGCTCTCCTCTGTGAGCGGTCAGCAGTGGTTTAAAGTCCTTGCTCTGAAAGGCTTCGAAACACAGCCTGTGCGTCTGCCTCAGCAAGCACTGCCTTCTCCAGAATCGCTCCTTTTGTCACTGGAACGCCGAACTTGGTAGTTCATTTCAGACACCACACAGGACCGCATCGGGGCCAAGTTCAGCTGCCCCAAACTTAGATGCGTTGCCTCTGAGCTCCTTTTCTGCCTCAGGGATAGTGGTTGATCTGTTTGATTGATTATCTGTTTCAAATGCCATAATGACCCACCTACATTAGGGAAACAAAAGCAGCCCAGAACCCTGTTATTACACCTTATTCTGTGCCTTGGGTTTTGTTTTTAAAATTCTTTTTCACCATGCTATATATAGGCTGACAAAGAACAACAAAACCTAGGTTTCTTATTCCAATGTACATTAAGAATGAAGTGTCTGTCATAGGTACAGACACAGAGAAAGACAAAACTGAATATTCTAAAGAAGAACTGCATGTTTTTACTTTACATTCAGATACTTACTGATCCCTTACCATATAACTGGTAATGTTCTAGGCTAAGAGGGTCCAGCAGTGATCAGGAAACAACAAAACAAACCCTCAGCCCCAGCCCAAAGCATGGCAGGTAGTCGTACGTGTTGAGAAGTGTACAGCAGAGGGGTGGGGAGATCTGTGGGCCGGAGGTGGGAGTTCTGGTTTGGGAAGGAGTTGTCAGGATGGGGAGTACTGTAAAGGGAAATTGAGAGTCATGACCTGAATCAGGAGGTCAGGGAGTGGCAGTGGACTCGAGTTCAGTCTGCACATGTAAAGCTCGCACCGAGAGGACCTGCTGGCTTCAGTAGCCTAGAATAGTGAGGCCTAAGTGAACAAGGCAGGGGTCGGGGGTAAAATGCCAGCTGTGGGGCAGGTCTCAGCCACAAACAAGGACTTTGATCCTCACTCCCAGCCACTGGGGAGCCACTAAAGGGTTTTAAGCTAAGAGAAGGCATGTTGTGACTGGGTCATAGTTCAATCTCTCCGACTGTCGTGCTGAAGGGAGAGAGTAAGGAATATTCCTGTCCTAAGGTTAGAGAAATATGTCAGTAGCTTAGAGTGCAGCGGTGGATGTGAGGGTGGCGAGAAGCTGTAAGAACCTGATTTGAAAGCTGGGCTTGCAGGTGCGTGGGCTGCAGCGGTCCCAGGAGTCAGTGCTGACATTAGAGCAGCGACTTTGAGAATGGGCTTGCTGTTCCTGAAGGGAAGCTTGTGGGGGGAACACGGGTCCAGAGCTCAGTCTGGAACATTTCAAGCCCTAGAGGGTATTACAGCTAGGCATTTTCACTGAAGACCAATGGGTTTTCATTAGCAAAAGTAATATTCAAGTACTAATCAGTAGAGCTGAAAACAGTAAATGAGTCAACAAAACAAAAAGCTGTTTAGTAAAAAATAATAAAATCAGTAAGCCACTAGCTAGGCTAAGGGGGGAAAAGATATGACAAAAATTACTGGGTAAAATAAAAGGACTTCATATCCTATGGACATTAAGATATCAAAGAAATATCATAAAGCATTCTGTGCACACAAACTTGGTGACATACAGGGAATTGGCTGATTCCTTGAAAAGCATATTCTTCCAAAACTCACTCTGTAAGGCCAGGGTTATCCTAAAACTCAAACCCGAGGAACAGAAAGTCCTAAACTATAAACCAGTATTTTTCACTGGATATAGGTGAAAGTGCAAAAATTTATGTCACAAACAAGGGGATCTATATTGGCTGTGCAAAGCTGACTCAGGTTACAAAAGTTAATTCATGCATTAGTAGACTAAAGAAGGACAAATGCATAGTCAGGCAGTGGATGCAGATGCTTGGCATGGAATCCAACACCCAGTCATGGTGTTCGCTACTGTGTGATGTGAAGTGGAGAGAGAGGGACATGCACACCAGCGTGAGTACCTGCACAAGCCCACAGCTAACGTGATAGATACTCTGGCACGAATCAGCAATGCCATTACGTCACCAGCTTTCACCACTGTAGTAGAAATCCTAGCTAATGCAGTGAGGCAAAAAGGGAAGCGAAAGGGCACAAATAATGCGAAGGGGGAAAGACCTGGTTTTGTTCAGTGGTGAGATAGTTGTTTGTGCACATCATCTGAAAGAATAGGTGAAAATTCCTGCACCTGCGTTCTGTTTGTTTGATGTTGCTGTGATATGCTGGTTAGTTTTGATTTCAGCTAGACACAGACTGGGGTCATCTGGGAACGGGACACCTCGGTGAGAAATGCCCCGCCAGACTGGCCTGGGGTGCATTTTCTTCATTGGTGATGGTGTGGGAGGGCCCAGCTCCTGTGGGCAGCTCTACTCCTGGGCTGGTGGTCCTGGGTGCGAATGAAAGCAGGCTCAGCGGGCCAGGGGGAACAAGCCAGTAATCAGCACTCCTGCGTGGCCTCTGCATCAGCTCCTGCCTCCAGGTTCCTGCCCTGACTGCCCTGGACAATAAACTACAAGCTGTAAGATGAAATAAACCCTTTCCTCCCTAAATGGCTTTCATCTGTGATGTTTTATCACAGCAATAGAAAAGTAACTAAGACATCTAATAAACACCATTACCCAAAGCTGCTTGGGGGAGGAAGGGGTTGGTTTCAGTTCCTGGGTCACAGCCTGTCATGGGGGAAGCCAGGGCAGGAGCTGGAGGCAGAAACTGAAGCGGCTGCTGCTGGCCTGTCCCTCCTGGCTTGCTCGGCTTGTTTCTCAGCACAGCCCCGAACCGCCGTTCTTCTGGGCTTGGCCCTGCTGTGTCAGTTAGTGATGAAGAAATGCTGCACATGTGCCCTAAGCCAGTCTGGTGGAGACCTTTCCTCGGCTGTGGCTCCTCTTCCCAATGTGTGACAGTGACAACCGAAGCTGACTGTGAGAAACTCTGAAGTCCATTTTTTTTTTTTAAGTTGCAGCCTCCAAGGTTACTATACAAAAATCTCTCCATTTCTTATACACCAACAAAGAGGGGAATTTGAATTAAACACACATTGCTATTTACATTAGCACCGCAAAAGTAAAATCTTTAAGTATCCATTTAGAAAAATACATATTAAATTTCTGTGAGGAAAACTATAAAATGCTGACAAAAGATCCAGAAGGACTAATAATGCAGAGATGTTTCGTGTTGGTATTAGTGTTCTCTAGAGGAACAGGATGGACAGGGTGGATCTATATATATATATATATATGAAAAGACTCCTTACAGGATGAGGTCTGGCTAGTCCCACAGTGGACTTTGGAAAGGACCGGAGCCTGGTGACGGTTTGGCCCACAAAGTCTCACCAGTCCCAGTCTGGTGCTGGAGTTCCGGAGGATTCCTGGAGAGCCTCTGGGCTTGAGTCGGATAGAATACCAGAGAAGTCAGCTCTCGTGTCAGTGAAGGAATGCCCCAGCAGCAGGGTAAACGGACTTCCCGTGAGTGTGAGGGCAAGTACTCGAGGAGGAAAGTTCCTTTCTTCCGTCCAGAAGGGGTGGGCCAGATTTACTGTGGGTCTTCCTGCTCCAAATAATCTAATTAAGAACATCGCCCACAGGTGTGCCCAGCATCTTGGATTTTAGTTGATTTCCAGATGTAGTCAAGTTACAACCAAAATTAGCCATCATGGTGTTCATAGATGTGAGTCAATGTTGGCCAGATCTTGATTCTTTCCAACTTGACTTGTAAATTCAGCACAGTTCAAACCAGAATCCCAGCCATTTATTTTTCAGATACCAACAAGCTGATTCTAAACTGTATGTAAACACCCAGAATAGCCAATGCAGCATTTAAGGAGAAAAATCCTGTAGTGATATAATTAAAGTTATATCACTTTTTATGATATATGGGGGAAGGGGTTGTCAGTACCTGACTTCAGAGTCTGCTGAGTTTTATAGTAATCAAGAAACATGGTATTAGCAGAGCTGCAGGCAGAGTGAGGGAACACAGTAGGCTGAGCAGAGGTGCCTCAGTGAACAAAGACTCGTCAGCTATTAGTCCTGAGCAACCGAACGCCACATCTGAAAGCTGCATCAGGGCACATGATGCACCCTTCGCAAGAACTAACTCAGAACAGCCTGGATCTGAAGGGGAAGCACAGAACCGTAAAGGAGACAGTGGACAAGCTCAACAGTATTGAGTGTGACAATGATATCCACAGACAGGCCACTCTAGATACAGTTCATCAGAGGCCTGGTAGGGCTGATTTCCTTAGAACTAAAACTGTTCGGTGAAAGACCCTGCCAAAGGAAGACGCAGATTGCAAGAAAATCCTTGCAGAGGACATCAGTTAAAGGGGTGCTTTCTAAATATCTGGAGTTCTCTCACGTGTCAGTTAGGAGTAAGCCAGTCTGGCTTTCACAAGGCCAAACACATGTCCAGAAGGCAAAGGAAAAGGCTCAAAATCATGTTATTATAGATTTCAGTATTATTCAAAACTGAAGCAGTGAGTGGCGGCACCAAACACTGGCTGGAGGCAGAACAGCGAGAACCCCATCCGCTACCAGCTGAAGTCAGAACGGTGCCTTGGGAAACAGTTTGACGTTTTGTAAGAAACTGCATGTTTTAACAACACCATAAAGGAATCACACTCCTTAGTATTTATTAAAATGACTTGGGAAATTATGCCCAAAGACATTTATAGTAGATTTTTTTAAAAATAATTGTCAAGATGTGGAAGTAGCCAAGATGTCTTTTGGTAGGGACCGTATTTCAGTGCAAAAAAAAAAAAAAAACAACAAACGAACAAAAAAACCAGAAGAGTACTGTCAAGTTGTAGGAGGACATGGAGGAACTTAAGTCAGTGTCCTCAGTGGATGGCAGCAACCTGAAAGTGCTGTTCACTCCAGCATTCCAGCCGCTTAGCTAGAGAAGGTCAGAGTATGGAGAGAGCAGGCTGGAGACAGCGTGCAGGACAGTCGACAGAGTGGACGTGCTTCTCAGATAAGAAACGACTTCGTACTACTGCAGATGGGTATGTGCCTTTTCACATTTGTCAGGTCCATACAGAACCAAGGATGGATGCTACCTTTAGCAGCAGGCTTTGGGTGACACCGATGTGTTAGGGTCACTGTGGTATGGGATGCCCCTGCTGGAGGGACTGGGGGGTGTTGTGTGATGTTTTGTTTGTGTGCTGACAAATAAAGCTTGCCTGGAGATCAGAGGGTGGAGTTAGCCTAGTTAACCATAGACTAGGCAGTGGTGGCACACACCTTTAATCCCAGCACTTGGGAGGAGGAAACAGGAAGATCAGGAGTTCAAGGCCACCCTGGGCTACACAAAATTGAACCAGTCTAAAAGAGAAACGGGGGAGGGAGGGGGAGGGCCGCTGGTGGTGGTGGTGGTGGTGGTGGTGGTGGTGGTGGTGGTGGTGGTGGTGGTGGTGGTGGTGGTGGTGGTGCAGGTGATACAGGTGATGCACACCTTTAATCCCAGTGCTAGGGAGGTGGAGACAGGAATCCATCCCTGGCTTTTTGGAGCCTATGGTGGGACGCCTCACACAGCCTTGATGCAGGGGGAGGGGTTTGGACCCGCCTCAACTGAGTGTACAGGCTTTGCTGACTCGCCATGGGAGGCCTTACCTTTTCAGAGGAGGGGATGGGGAATGGGTTGAGAGGGGAAGGCTGAGGGGGAGTGGGAGGAGGGAAGAGAGGGGGATCTGTGGTTGGTATGTAAAATGAATAAAAATTTCTTAATAAAGAAAAAAATGCAGAGGCCTCCCCACTGTAGACTTTCAGTATATGAGTGTAATGACAAAGAGGGGTCATAAAGAGGAAGCCCCTCTAGGTTAACTCGTGAAGGGACACCTATTTATAGTTACTAATTAAATGTCTCTGTAAGGCTGGAAAATGGGTCTCTTGATGACCAGGCAAGGTGGGTCTTTCCCCTTTGTCTTCTGCAGCTGCCCCAAACTCTGGTTACACAGAGTTCTTCTAAATGAAATACACATTAAGGGCAGTTAAAAAAAAAAAAAGAGGGAGAAATGAGGCCCTAAGTATAAAGAAAAACAAGTAAACAGCAAACTACGGAAGAATCATGAAACAGTGGGATAACCTGGGAGCCGGAGGAGGTGGAGATGGAGAAGAGGAGGAGGAAGAGGAGGAGGAGGAGGAGGAGGAGGAGGAGGAGGAGGAGGAGGAGGAGGAGGAGGAGGAGGAGGAGACTGAGAAGAAGAAGAAGAAGCCAGGAGCAGATGGGATCCCAGCAGCCCAGAGGTTGAGATAGGGTGAGGCCCCCGGTCAGCCCCTGCTGTATAGTGAGTTACAGGCCAGGGTGGGCACATGAAACCCCGTCTCAAAAAGAAAAAGTACAGAAGGAACAAAAGTCCCGGGGTGTAACTAGGAGGAGCTGCCAGTGACGGGCAGTAGACGTGTGGAGTCCACAGGGAGCACCATGGCAGCCCTCTGCCCAGTGGGGCTGTAAGTGCTGCGCCATCAGCCATCCCTGAGGGACAGTCCCTGAGGGACGGCTTCAGTGGCCACAGACATTTCTGGTGTTTCAGTGGAGGGTACTGCGGGTGTGTGAATGAGGACAGAAAGTGTTCCTCAGTACCCAAGGTGCACAAGGCAGCCCAGAGCCAGGGGTGACGAGGGAGACAAACTCCCTCTTCAGTCACTGCCTTTTCTACATCTGGATCAGGTTGGTGCTCAGACTTCATCCAGGAACCTAAAGTGGACTAAGAGCAGGTGTCCAGAGCAGTGTCCTCGGCAGATGCTCAGTGGGGGCTGCTGTGTGCCCACCAACAGCCTTTCAAAGGCCGGTCTTCAGGATGATTTCACATCAGGCAGAGCGAGGTTGTATGGGGTAGGGGAGGATGGGGAGCATATGGGAGACCTTTGTAGCACTGGGCCAGTCCTGTGTCTTCACTGCATGAGGTAAAGTAACACACATCTAAGGGACAGTGTACAGATCGTGCCGTGGTTCTGATACAGTACAGGTGTGTGAGATGTCATCCCCAGGTGAGTCTGGGGAAGGGCAGACAGGGCTGCCCACTACTGTGTGCCTGCTTCTCTGATTTGGTACTGCCGCGTGGTTTTTCATGCAGAAATCCTTCTTCACTCCTGGTAAACAGGGTGGTGATGAACCAAAGAAATGATTCTAAGTGCAGTTGGATGAACCAGTGACTTACTGGTGTTACTTACAGGAGCATGACAGACTCTCGAAGTCTGATCACCAGGGTCCTCTGATTTGCAGGCAGCTACACCGTTGAGCAATCTATACTACCCAAGGAATTGCATGTTTGTGTGTTATAGTTTAACTGTGAACTGCGCCCATAAGACACCCTAGCTGGTGCTGCTGTTCTGAGAGCTGTGTGACCTTTGGAAGTGGAGCCTTGCTAGAGAAAGATCAGTGAAGGGCTGGCTTGAGGTTTTATGGTCCAGCCTGACTTCCGGTCTGCTCTCTGCTTCCTGACTGCAGTGTGGGCATCTGCTCCGTGTCCCCACACCACGGCTCCCCCATGACGACAGTAACCTCACACTATGAGTAGATGAAGTCTCCCTCCTTCCTGGGGTGCTTTGCTGTGTATTTAGAAAGGTGACTGTACCCTGCACAGTGATGTCATGAGTATTGTCAGCTCCCCACCCACGAGGGAATGTCTCCATCTGATTCGAGCAGTCCACACAGAGAGAGGTGGCCGTGCTTTAAGTGGGGGGTGCTGGAAGGCAGACCTCTGTGGAGTGCAGTGTTGGAACCACAACACAGCTCATTCTTATTAGAATTGATGTCCTCAGGTGTGGTACCAAGAGGACCAGATACCTGTTTGCAAACTCACAGAATGTCTGTGCTGGAGAGCCCAGCAGTGGCCATGCCTGTCTAATGCTGTTTAATTGCATGTTTTGTTCTAGGGACAAGCGGATCTTTTGAAATATGCTAAGAATGAGACCCTGGAGAATCTGAAGCAGATCCACTATGCAGCTGTTTCGTGTGGACTGAACAAGCCAGGCACGGAAAACTCTGAGGCCCAGAAGCCACGCCGGAGCCTGGAAGTCATCCCTGAGAAAGCCAGTGATGAAAATGGGGACTAAGGAGCCTCCCCGTCACTCTCAAGTCACAGCCCTAGGGCCAGCCAGCAAGGGCACCCACTCACCAAGGAGAACAGCTGGGGCTGCAAAGCACAGCTGGAATACCCAATTGCAGTCTGTTACCGCTGTGAATGTGTGCAGCAACCCTCGGGTGAAGGCAAATAAACCAGAAATTCTATCCTGCCCAAACATGCTGTATTTTTAGACAAAACGCCCCGAGTTCCACTGTGAAGACAGTGCATTTGCCCTAGTTCCACAGACAGTTCCTACGTGAAAACGGTGCGCTCAGGTGGAGGTGGATTGCATTGTTAAGATGTATTTATTGGTGAGAAGGCTTGCATCTCTTACTCGTGTGTGCTTGCCGGTCTTTGGCTGCAGAGGATTTGGTGGCATGCTTGCTGAGCCATAATTACTAAGCAGAATGTAAGAGCCTGGAGCTGAGGACTGTGCCGCAGGACTAAGGCTGCCTGGCTGACGATGTGCTGGCAGCGTGGCAGCTGGGTGGAGGCCGCCCCGTGTACGTGGTTTTTCACTGTATGACATAGTGTCCACATTAAAGATATCTTTTATGATATTTCTCCAGCAGCCGTGCATGCTTTAGTGCACCTTTAACTTTTAAAACATTCCCTCTTCCAAGGAGCCAATGACTTCTTAAATGACACTAAAACTAAGTCACCTCAGTCGCTGTCTGACTTTAGGATGGTCGTGACAATTGGAAACAGTGCTTAAGTGGCAGATTGTGACATTTAAACCGTGAGCTCAGACTCCACACCGCCCCCTAGACTCCACACCGCCCCCTAGACTGACTCCACACTGCCCCCTAGACTCCACACTGCCCCCGAGACTCCACCCTGCCCCCTGCAGATCTGAATAAGCCCCCAGCCAAGGGTGCCATGCTGTCTGCAATCCCCATAGAGGTGCGGACAGTGTGGGCAGGCCACACTCTCCTGTGGGGCCGCGGGTGACAAACCCCTCAATCAGTCAGGAAAGGTTTCTCCTTTATGGTGAAGGGCACTTGTACCAGCTAAGTTTTAAATCTGACCTTTCATTTTCAAAACCAAAATGAAACGTCATGGTGCTTTTGAGAGACAAGAACCTGCCGTCTCCGCACTGAAGCTTCCCACAAGGCACACTTCCTTTCCTTTGGAGGGCTGAGGCTCTGAGTACAAGGTGGCTCAGTGGCTGAGACACTCCCTTACACAAAGGTGGCCTGGTTGAGCATCTCACAGCACTTCCTCCCTGTGGGCCATCCTCACAAGGCGGCTGCTCCTCAAGGCCTCTTCGAAGATGTTGCTTTGCTCGGGTCTGGCTCCAATCCCTCTAATGATTCCTGTCTCCACTGCTCCCTGGCAGGTGTGAGTCTCGTTGGAAAATGGTTTCTTAGGTGATTCAGGTGAACTCCAGTCCGTAGCTGAGGCTCTTGACTTGGAGCTGAACTCCTGACAGAGAAAAATGAGTGGATAATAGCAGAGCATAATTTATAGAACCAGAAAGTAATGGGTAGCTTGTTAACAACCCTTGAACCTAGCAAATAGCAGCGTTCAATTTGAAGAAAAAGTATAGAAACCATCTCTAAAAGTGACTTAAAGTAAAAATATAGCTGTATCTGTGATAACGGTGGTTATCATACACTGGCAAGTCAAGTAACTATAAGACATGTAATTCATTGTGCTTCATACAGGCCTAGAGTCAGTGATTTAGAACTAAAGGGAGTAGAAGCTGAGCAAGCGCTGTGACCCTGGCACTCCAGAGACTGTGAGACCCTGTCTTCCAACAGCAGCACACTGAGGGAGATGCTGTCACTCACTGGCATGGTTCTTCTAGACACGGAAGCTGTAGGTGCCTGAAGTCTCCGTGTTCGTTGGGGCCATGTCGGTGCTAATTAGACCAGCTTCCTTGGTGGAGAAGAGCAGGAGGCGTTCCCAAGGCAGATGCTGTCTCCTGTCTGTCTGTCTGTCTGTCCTGCGGAACATGCCACCTGTCACTGTGGACAGTCCAGTCAGCAGAGCCTGAGTTCAGTTCCCTTTTCCTCACTCAGAAACGAAAGTCATTTGTCAAAGTAAACAGAAGCAAGGATTTGATTTACAGGCCCCTGGGAACATGTGTCCTTTAAAGGTCTCCCTGGCCCACTCCGCATCAAACTGTGGAGGCCTGTCATCCCAGAGCTGACAGAAATAGGGTCCCTGCTGTGGGGTTCCCAACAGTGTGGGGAAAATCCCTCCATCATCTGTTCATGGGGACAGCCATGTGAGTCCCCTTCGGTACAGATCCCATGGGTTTGACTGTTAGTGTATTGACTGAATTGTGTATGTATGAGCACACACACACACACACACACACACACACACACACACACACACACACACACTCACAACTTTACTCCTGTTTTGGGGGCTGTGTAATCCAAGACAGCAGAGGAACAAACAGGCAATAGGTAAATCTTCACTGAGATTCCAGGAAAATGAAGAGCTGGGCCAAAATGCCCAGAAAATAGCAAACATTTGCTCAGTCCCATGGAAACAAAAAGTCACATTGTACACGTGAGTGAAGCTGGAGTAAAGGCTCTGGCTCTCATGGTCATGTCCTACCCGCAGAATAAATTCAGGGGCGTCTGTGACGAGCTCAGCACAATCTGTCACCCCTACACTCCAAGTGAATCCATCTCCCACATGGGTTTATCCCGTGTAGACATGGCACCAAGTGAATCCATCTCCCACGTGAGTTTATGCCGTGTAGACATGGCACCAAGTGAATCCATCTCCCACGTAAGTTTATCCTGTGTGGACATGGCACCAAGTGAATCCACCTCCCACATGAGTTTATCCTGTGTAGACATGGCAGTTCCAAATTTTGCTTTTGCTAGCTATAGCTTCTAGGTAATGGGAAAGAAGACATGTAGACCTATCTGCTTATGTCTGCTACCTTAAATCAGTGAGACCCAGGAACCAGACTCTGTGTGTGTGTGTGTGTGTGTGTGTGTGTGTGTGTGTGTGTGTGTGTGTGTGTGTGTCTCAGTGGGGGGGGTAGATTCTCCTTAGGCTGGGTGTTTAAGGTAGCATAAGGAGGATGTCCTTGTCACCCACATTGATTGGGGCCCCACACAGGAGGAAAAGTCACCAGCTTGTATAGACCACAGTCTGCAGCATGAGGCCTCTTAGCATGTTGTAAATGCAAACTTTAAGATCCTCACAGCATAGCCCTGCTCCAGCTGTCCAGGGAGGATGGCAGACAGAAAGGTCGATCTCCAGTTCACAGTTGTTGCCTCTGATGTCAACAGGAGCAGACCTGAGTCCTGCAACACCTGGAAGCACTTTCTGTTGCTTGGGTGTGTGAAGGAGGGACTCTCCGTTGAGGCTGTGAGCCAAGGGATGTGCTCAGGGCACTTTGCTCAGGTCATTCACTTGTGGCTTAGTTCTTAAATTCACCCCAAGGCCCATGTCTTACGGGTTCAGTGCCCAGTTTGGGCTATTGTGAGATCTGGAATCACTGATTTGTTCTTGAAGATGCTGGCATATTGGCCCCTCTCTTCCTCTCCCTTTGCCACCTGATTACCAGTGAGTGAGCAGTGTCCTGTGTCACACACTTACACTGTGGTGTGTTAACGTCCCACAGGCCTTCAAACAAAAGCGCCTTCCTTCCCTGCTCCTCAGACACGGGAAGGTCGGGAGGGAGTCGTGTCACTTAGAGCAGCCACCATGTGCAATGCCAACCTGAGGAGCGTGGCCTGCTGAGGACTGTGACAGGCATGAGGAGGGAGGGGAGGCTGTGGTGTGGTAGGGGACCTGTGGTCCTCCCCAGGGATCCAGCTCTTCTCTCCTCAAGGTAGTGCTGAGCATTAGCTTCATTTATTTACCCCAATGTTTTGTTGGTCTCATAGCAAATGTTCATTTTTATAAAAAAAAAAAAAAAAAAAAGGTTAGATTCTGGCAAATATAAATTTAAAAGTGGCTGTGTCCAGAGAAATGGCTCAGTAGGTAAAGGAGCTGTGTCAACCTGATGACCTGAGCTCTGTCCTAGGACCCACATGGTAAAAAGAGAGATTCAACTCCTGCAACTTGTCCTCTGACTTCCCCTTGCATCCATGGCACACACACAGCAAATAGATAAGTGTAAGAATTAATGAAGTGTGTCCTTTCACCTTCTCCCACTCCCCACAGGAAATGGCACCTCCAGCTCCTTCATGGAGACGTGAGACGCCATCAAACACTGCCTTCCTCTGCCAAGCTCTGGCTTTAACCAGTTGTCTGAGGAGCTGCTGTCCCTCAAGACCCTGAGCAGCAAGCCCTTAAGGACCTAAGCCATGCCTGAAACTGGAAACAGAGTCCACCTTAACTACAGCCTCAGGAGAGGGCAGGGAGGAGGTAAGGGCTAACTGTGGCTAAATGTGACAGACCCTACAAGAGCAGACAGTGACAGGAAGGGTCTCCTTAGGTGACTGTACTCTACAAAAGTATTAGTCAAACATGAAAAAGAGAAAAGCTTTTATGGACAAAAGCTAATAGAGTTGATGATATTATGGCATAGAGAGTTCCAGATGCAGAAATGGATCTGCACAAAGAAAGGAGAAAAGTTGGTAACTATACAAGTAGATCTGAAATTAGGATTATTCCCTTCATCTTTCAAAGAACTCATTGCGAGGCCCAGAGAGTGCGGCAGCAGAACACAGCACAGCGTCCTAGGAGAAGAAACGGAGGTGCCCGCACGTGCTGACAGTGGGGTGCCTTAACAGTGGGGTGCCACTGCGGTGGAGAGACACCATGACCACAGCAACTCGAAAAAGAAAGCATTTCACTGGGGCTTGGTTACAGTTTCAGAGGTTCAGTCCATTACCGTCATGGCAGGGAGCGTGGCCGCGCAGGCAGACGTGGTGCTGGAGAGGTAGCTGAGAGTCCTACATCACTGCTTAAAGCTTTCTTAATTTTTTTATTCCTTTTCACAAGTTGGCAGCTTAGCTGTGTGAGGTCTTCCCTCCAGGCAGGCCAAGCTTTCCTGTTCCCGAATCATGTCATCTGTTGCAGTGTGTGGTCTATTAACGATTTTCCTTCGAGGCCTGTTTTCCTGCTCTACTGTGTGCTGACCACTTGCCAGGCTGCTGCGTTCATTTGTGTTTTGGCTCCTTCCACCCAGTTTCTTCCTTTGAGTACATCTAACGGTGTTTATAAAGGGTAGATTTTCAGTCTTACAATGTTCAAAGATTGTTTTCAGGCTTTCTTGAAGGTTTGGCTATCCATCTAATGCTAGGTTCAAAACTGTTTTCTCTCTGAATCCTGAAAGTCCACGGCATTTTGTTCCATGTTGAACTGACTTCTTTGTAGCTTACTTTCTCATTTTCTGGGGAATTTTTGTTTGCATTTATTTTACTTTCTGCCATCCACCATTGTCTTAGTGATGCAGGCCAGCTTTTTCATTATCGGCCCCGAAAATGTTCTCTATATTTTTAGGGAGTCTGGAAGTTATCACTTGGACTCTTCTCCTGGAAGTCACATTCTGGGTGGGCAGTGAGTAGATGAGATGCCCTTAGAGGCTGATGAATGGATGAGGGGAAGCTTGAAGTTAGGGGAGGGGGCCTTTCCGAGGTGACAGTTAAGCCGAGTCATGGGTGATGAGGACCTCTGGAGGGACATGGGGAAAACACTAGAAAATGCAAAACACGGGCCAAAGGGTCCAGGTGGGGGTGGACAGAGTGTTTGGGACAGAAGTGAGCCAAGTGGCTGGGGACACATGGAGGGCAATGATGAGGGACACAAAGCCCATGGAACCCGAGTCGCTAGAGTACCTGATCTGGCTTCCACATGAACAGAGCTCTGGCTGCACTATAGAAACTGAGGCAGGAATGGCCTCAGGAAGCCACTGCTGTGAGCCAGGCAAGCCATAGGGGACATGGATTCCCGGGTCACACCAGAGGCAGGGAGATACGGTCAGATTTAGGTTTCTAGTGTACATGACAGGACATAAAATGAACCCAAAGCCCCTCCATTTTTCTCCTCGGCAATTAGGTGAGTAGAGGCTCTGATACAGAAGGGAAGGCTTGAGGAAAAGCAGGGTTGGATGATAACGTGACGAAGGGACATGATCTGACCTGGATCTGGTGGATACGCGGACCTTCAGGACAGACTCGGGCACCGTCAGTGGCTCGGTGTAGTAGATGCCCTGATTACTGACCGTCGTCGGGGAAGCTCTCTGCCACTGATGGACACCTCACGCCCCAGAGCCCTTTACCTTCAAATCTCGAAATCTCGTGTGTCTTCACTTTCCGCTGCTGTTTAGTCAGTTCAAATTCTGTCTGTTCTTTCCAGAACTCTCCTTGATGGGCATAAACATCCTGGATCAACCATGCTCAGGGGCTCTTCACGTCCCCCGTTTCTTCATTCACATTTCATCCATGTCTTAGCTGACATTTCTTGACTCTTGCTCTCTATTCTTCGCACCTCTAATGACAGCCTGTCCTTATTTTGTGGCGTCACTATCCATGTGAACTCTTGTGAATTGTTCACTTCCTGCAGCGTCTCTGAGCAATTCTATTTGTCTTGGCCCATCCCTTGGAACTGGTTTTCCATATATTATGTTTCTGGAGAAATACTTCTGGGCACATGTCTGGGATGCTTTCTATGCAGGTATGATGCCCTCTGACCTTCTAAGTTGGAAAACTGAGGTACTTTGCAGAGTGTGCCCATTAGCTACAAAAGTAGGAACTGGCAGGCAAACTGATGTCTTAAATCGTTTTCAACTTCATGAGGTGTGAACTCTTCTGACAAAAAAAAAAAAAAAAACAGTGACTAATCGACAGCTAGCTGCTGCAGCTCCAAGTCCACTATGATTTTCTGTGTCCCCAGAGACAAGGGAGCTGGCAACTCAGAGCTACAAAATCACCTGGTTTTGTTTCTCAAGAGACAGGGGCTCCACTTCATGAGAAAAACTGCTTCTGCAGGTCCCTCGAAGGTGCCAATTGCTTTAGATGGGCTGATTATGCATGGGTAACTTTAGCTGCATCTGATGCTTTAGGCCTGCAGTCCCAGAAGTGAAGAGGTTGAGGCACAAGAGTCACTGTGAGTTCAAGACCAGCTTGGGCTACGTAGCAAGTTCCAGGCCAGGCCAGCCTCAGCAGTCAACACACAAGGAAACAAATAAGCTATCTATAAAATCTTCCAGTCAATTTTATTAAATTTCTACTAATTTTATAAAACTATAGAAACCTAAAATATGGGAAAGTTCCTACTAAACCAGACGTACTGTGAGGCACAACTACTGAGGGCATCGTCCTTTTCCAGCAGGGAAGCCACGGAAGTGCCTCAGAAATGGGGACGAAGACACACAAGACAGTGGCTGGGCCTGGGGCCTCGTGGGGACGAAGACACACAAGACAGTGGCCAGGCCTGGGGCCTCCTTTCCTCTATAGAGAACATTAGGGACACTGTGGCGAGGATCTTTCCAGTGTTTGCCTCCTGTAGCCACCATTGGCTTGTGGCATTTCCTAAAATGAAACAGCAAGATGAACAATAATTAAGGGAAAGGCTGGGTAAGGTGAGACTGACTGTAAGTGAACAAGACAGGCCACTGACATCCAGGTGGCCTCTCCTGGCCACAGCTCACCAGGCAGCCCAGAGGCCCCTGACCTACTGAAGTCAGCAGGGATGTCCTCCAGGACACTGGAGGATGAGGCCGCAGTCCCAGCTGGTAGGAATGTCTCGGGATCTACATCCATGCTACACAGCTGTCATCAATTTGCTGCCCTCATTTATTATTTAAAAACCTAAATAAAAATGAAGGTTAGCAGTCATTCTGAATTAATTAGCTTTTCTGGCAGCTGCTGTCTGAGAATTAGGAATTATCCAGAGCCAATAAATTCTAACTGATACTTTTTCATGTGGTGTCAGATTGGATTAAAGGAAATGTTGTGGGGAAAATGAAATGTCATGCCTTTCTCATTGCGTCAGCTGCCTCCAGATAACCACTTTTCATGATGATAAGTAGACCATAAATTCTTATAACAATAACAAATTCAAACAAATAGGCTGTAGAATCTACAAGGCTGTGATTTTCCTCTATAGGCAGCTTGTTTACTGTTTATTGAATAGCGTCTGGGCTTTGCCTTTGAGAGATTTTTTAAGTTCAGGGTTGGTCTAGATTTCTCAAGGAATTCCCCAAACTGAGCGTGTCTTCAGTTCAAATCCAACAGCCTTTGATCACCTGTGTAGTATTGAGGTTACAGGGCCATGGGATTCTTGATCCCCAAAGAGCACTGAGCACAGGAGTGATGAGAAGAAGGAAACACAGCAGGAGAGTCAGGAACCCCGGGCTCTGGTTCACCCTGACCTGAGCCAGGCTGCTTGCTCTGGGCCCTCATTTGCTCAGCCGGTGGCTTCCCTGCACACATCAGCATGGCGGCTCCTGTCAGAGACATTAGGAGCAGCTGCTGTGAAGTGAGTGGCTTAACTTCTCCCATCACAAGAGATGAGTGGGTTTCCCAGCCATCCGATGGCTGCTCTAGGCAACAGACCCACAAGTTAAAACGGCTGGCAGGAGGGAGATATGTGGGCATTCATAAGTGAAATGTCACTTACGTTAGGCTGAAGGTAAAGTCTGACTAGTGCACACATGCTGAGGGAAAGGCACATTGAGCTGGAGGCTTTATGTCATGGTAACTGAATTTCAAAGTCATAAAGCCCAAGTTAGGTGACACCTAGCTACCTTAAAAACCAATGAAAAAGCTTGATGATGTCTTGGTTTGTGTTTTTATTGCTGTGAAGAAACATCGTGACCACAGCAACTCATAAAGAAAGCATTTAATAGGGTGGGCTCTCTTACAGTTATGTGAGTTCAGTCCATTATCATCATGACTGGGAGCATGGCAGCGTGCAGGCAGATGTGGTGCTGGGGAAACAGCTGAGAGTCCTACATCTTGCGGGCAACAGGAAGTCAACTGACAGACCGAGGGAAGCTCGAGCAAAACAGACCTCAAATCCTACCCCACAGTGGCACACTTCCTCCAACAAGGCCACACCTCCTAATAGTGCCACTGCCTTTGGGGGCCATTTTCTTTCAAACCACCACATTCCACTCCCTGGCCCCCAAAGACTTATCGTAGTGCATAATAGCCATTTACAATGTAAAAATGCCATCAGTCCAACTTCAAAAGTTCCCATAGTCTATCACAGTCTCAAACTTATTTCAAAGTCTGAAGTCTCTTCTGAACCACGTGGCTGAAGCTGCCACCTTCTGCTGCTTGCTGGGGCTAGAACATGGGCCCCACATTCAATTATATTTTCACCAACTTTTTGTTCTTCACTACCTAAGCTTGGCTGTCCTGAAACTTGCTCTGTAGAGCAGGCTATCATCAGGCTCAGATGATATTGGGCTCAGATATTCAGATCTGCCAGCCTCTGCCTTCCCAGAGTTGGGATTAAAGGTGTGCCCCACCACACCCAGCTCTAAGCTTTTCTTTAGTCTCTTTCCACAGTTGGAAATTTAGCTAGGTGGGATCTTGCCCTGAGGTCACCATTTCCTTTATTCCATTTCTTAATCCATTTATCTCCTTGAGCACAGGATTTAGCTCCATTCTACTTCCTGGTGTTCCTTTTCTCATTAAAATTTATATTTTTTAATTTATCCTGCTCAGCTTGCTGCCTCACTAGGGGCAGTGCTTCAAGGTCAAAGCTGGAACAGCTACCCACTACATCTCTCCCTTTTGTCTAAATAAGAAAGTTTTAACCTAATATAAAACTATATATATATACAATAGGAATGATTATCAAATATTATCCAGGAGGAATAATGGGTAATGACCTAGACAAGATGGAATTATAACCAACAAGAACAACACCGAACAAGAGATACATACTAAAATCCAGACACTTTTGGAGCATAGGTAAATGGCATGTTACAGAGATCATTCCAAAAGGTGTTCTATCCTGAAGAACCTGAATCTAATACTTAATATGTTCTAGCTAAGATACAAAAAGATTGTAACTATAACTGTTAGTCTTCAATCCCATCAAAGACCTGAGAAGGAATATAATAATACCCGAGAAATGGGAGAAGGACACAAGTAACTTTTGGGAGTCTTGCAAGAGTAGACAGAGACAGCTGGCAGCCTGGATAGTCACCTAAAGTTTCTCAGTATCATTGGTGCATTCAAATTGGCTACAGGCCTAGAGTATCTGTCAGACCATTTTTAGAAGCAGGTATTTTGAAAGACCATCTTACCCTGTCTTGGTAGAGTTCAGTAGTTGCTTTTCCTTGTGTTCTGCTCATTCAGAAGGGACAGTATTCATATTGTCAGCAGTCGAGGCAAGGGCAGTTCTTTGCCCAGTAGGCTATTTTGTGCCAAGAAGACAAACTTCCAAAGGGAAATGGCTCAGAAGCCCAACATTCTCTCAGGATCAAATTGGTGCTTCCAGGAGCAATCGTGTCTCACTTCAACAGAATTCTAAGCTATCAAAACATTTAAATGCCATTTTCTCTAGGTCTATGAAGCGTTTGAAGATTACCTATCCATCTGACATATGTTTCTGTAAGTCTAGAGAACCTAACTATAGAGATGACAAGCATAGGTGCTACAAATCTATAAGTCTTATCTAACTAGATAACTTAAGGACTAAAGCTTCATGTGAACCAGGTAAACAGTCTGTAAGCAAATGTATAATAAAAGAATAATGACCTCAAAAATTGTAACAATACACAAAATAGCTAAAGCAGAGGTAGGAATATATAGTACAATATGCAATATGACAATAATCCTAAATATGTATCAATATACCAAATATCCTAAACAGAAGTAGAACATACATACAGTATGACAAATATAATTTTACATTTGTATCAATGTACAAACATTTCAAATAAGAGTTGAAATATATGTACATTACAACAAATATAGTTCTGTATTTGTATCAATATACAAATTATCTTAAATAAGAATATAGAAATAGTTTACATTTCAATCAATGTACAAGAATCCATAACAGTGCAATTTATCTAAGGTTGATATTTTACTAAATTAGTTTACTAGTATATACAATAATCTACCATAATATCCTATACCTATCCATTCTACTTTTTCTTTTCTTAAGGGGAATAATGAGTCCAATGTTTTCATCCACCCCCAACCCTATAACCATTATCCATAACCCTGAGAAGCATGAAACTTTTGAGGAAAAGGGGTGTTGTTTTCTTAGACTTGCTTCCTGCTGTTCAGGAGGTGATAGTATCCCTGTGGGGTCCTGTAAGAAAGCTCAGATAGTTAGGTCTAAGTTGGACTAACTGTAGATTCTGCAGCCAGTCTCAGAGTAATGGGTAAGGTTGTCTGAGATTCTGGCTAGAAGTGAAGTATGATGAGCCATCTTATAATGGAATTATTATTAATTTGGTTGATATCCATAGTTTTTCTTCTCCTGCAGAAAGAAAAGCAAAACTCTTTTCCCAATGTAGGATGTATCCTGGTTTCCATTCTGAGGTCAACACATCTTTGAAATAAACCGGTTGATTTAGCTCACAAGTTTTGTCTGTCATCCAATGTCTCTCCGCAGCTGTTGTTCCTTTCACATCAGCATTGAGAAAATTCAAGGTTAATAAAGGATTGTGTAATCTATTTCTAGGAGTCATTGTTACCTGTTGCTGTTTATTTAACATATCCTTTAAAGTTTGATTGGATCCTTCTATGACTGCTTGGCCTGTGGGATTGTGTGGTATACCTGTAACATGCTTTATATTGTAATAAGCAAAGAACTGTCTCATTTTATTGGAGACATATGCTGGGGCAGTGTCTGTCTTAATTTGTACAGGTATTTCCATGATGGCAATAACTTCTAATAGGTGTGTAATCACAGAAACAGCCTTTTCAGAACTCATAGGAGTTGACAACTGAAATCCTAAATAGGTGTCAATGGTATGGTGTACATACTTTAATCTTCCAAATTCTGCAAAATGGAACACATCCATCTGCCAAATTTCATTTCTTTGTATACCTTTTGGATTACTTCCTGCAGGTAATGGAGTTTGGTTATAGAAAGAACAAGTAGAACATTTTTAAAATAATATCCTTATCTTGTTGCCAAGTGGTGGAGAAATCAAAATCTTTGCTATTTACATGGTGTTTCTTATGAAATTCTGAGGCTTCTAGCATGTTACCTATTAGTAACTTATCAATCTCATCATCACCTTGTGCTAGAGGTCCTGGCAGACCTGTATGGGATCTGATATGTGATATATATATATATATATATATATATATATATATATATATATATTCTCTGTTTCTGATGATTAACTGTAATTGTATGAATAATGACGTTAATTCTATATTATCAAGAATAAATTCAGCAGTTTCAAGATATAAGACAACTCTCTCTGCATATTGAGAGTCAGTGACTATATTGAAGGATTCTGTGAAGTCCATCAATACCGTCAGAATGGCATACAGTTCTGCTTTTTATACAGAGTTGTATGGACTTTGAACAACTTTACTTAAGTTTCCTGATTTGTATCCTGCTTTCCCTGATTTATTTGCATCAGTATAGAAAGTGAGGACTCCAGAAATTGGCTTTTGTTGTACAATGTGAGGAAGGACCCATTCAGTCATCTTTACAAATTCTAATCTCTTACTTTTGGGATAACAGTTGTTAATCTCTCCCAAAAATTCACTGCAAGCTCTCTGCCAGTATTTATTATATTTCCATAGTGAGGAAATCCTCATTAGTTAAACATACTACAATTTCTGCTGGGTCCATTCCTGTCAACTGGCGAAGTCTTAATTTTCCTTTTGAATCAAATCAGAGATCTTTTCTATATAAGTCTTTAACTTCATACTTAGTTTATGTGGTAGAAATATCCATTCCAATACAATATCTTCCCTCTACCCCAGGCTGGAGAGATGGCTCAGAGGTTAAGAACACTGGCTGTTCTTCCAGAGGTCCTGAGTTCAAATACCAGCAACCACATGATAGGTCACAGCCATCTATAATGAGATCTGGTGCCCTCTCCTGGCCTGCAGGCATACATGGAGGCAGAATGTTGTATACATAATAAATAAATAAATCTAAAAAAAAAAAAAACTTCCCTATGCCTGTGGGGGAGTGTCTGGAGTGGAGTATGACAAGAATACATTTAAGTTCTGGATTCACATGATCCACATGTGCTTCTCATATTGTCTTTTCTACTAGAGCCAATTCCTTCTCAGCTTCGGCTGATAATTCTCTTGGACTATTTAAGTCTTTGTCCCCTTTTACAGTATTAGCCAAATTTTGTAGTCCATCTTTAGGTATTCCTGTGATACCCAGTAAACTGGAAATGCTTCCTTACAATTTTTGAAAATCATTAAGAGTCTGCAATTGATCTCCCCTGAGTTATGCCTTCTGGGGTCTAATTTTCTGTAGCTCTATCTTATATCATAAGTAATTAATAGAATCTCCTCTTTGTATTTTTCAGGAGCGATCTGTAGTCCCCAGCAAAGCAAAACTTTTTTTTTAACTTCTTCAAAATGCTTTCTAATGTACCTAACTTTGGATCAGGAAATAAGATATCATCCACATATTGATAAATTATGGATTGTGGAAATTTTACATGAATTATTTCCAATGGCTCTTGTATAAAATATTGGCACAGGGTAGGACTGTTTAACATTCCCAGTGGGAGGACCTTCCATTGACATCTGTTGACTGGCTGGGAATTGTTATAATTAGGTACTGTGAAGACAAATTTTTCTCTATTATGTTCTTGTAAAGGTATGGTAAAGAAACAGTCTTTTAAGTCAATAACTATTATAGGCCTTTTTGGGTAGCAGAGAGGGCAAGGTCATTCTACCCATAGGCTGAATTACTTTATTAATAGTTCTTAGGTCTGTCAGTATTCTCCAATTACCAGAATTTTTTCTAATAACAAATACAGGAGAATTCCAAGGGCTGGTAGATTCTTCAATGTGTTGAGCATTTAACTGCTCTTGAACCAGCTGTTCTAAAGCTTGTAGCTTCTCTTCTATCAAAGGCCATTGTCCAACCCAGACAGGTTTATCAGTTAGCCATTTTAAAGGTAAGGCAGTTGGTACTTCTGAGAGTTCAACAGCAGTTGTGCTCTGTTTATATACAGTCGGAACAGTTGGTGACTTTTCTATAGCATGTTATGATGATATTTTCCTAGAAACATGCATTGGTCTGTATTCCTTTTCTGAGATTTTAGAAATTTTAATCTGGGTATTCCACTGCTGTAATAGATCTCAGCCACATATGGCATTTGCCACATATGGCTTCAGCCTTCCTCTCTCTCCTTCTGGCCCTAAGCATTCAACCCATCTTGAACTCTGTTTTATCTGAAATAGGGTTCTAATCCCTAGAAATTGGACACCTACCTCTTGCAGAGGCCAATTCGGATGCCATGATTTTGGTGTAATTATAGTCACATCTGCACCTGTGTCTGCCAGGCCTTCCAGAACAATGCCATTAATTTGAATTCTAAACTTTGGTCTTTGTTCATTTATGGAAGTCTGCCAAAATATCAATCCATTGTATTCTTTGAAACTTTTGATTCATCTATCAGAGCTGTTCTACCATCCAGTGTAATAACGTTCCTTACACTGAGCTATTTAATTGTCCTGAAGAAGAATTTCCTCCACAGTGGCTGGAAATGTTTGGACCATGTTCAATTTGGGGGCCTGCAAGAGACCCCCTAAAGTGTTTCCCACCAGTAAAGGGTTGCCTCATATATCTAATATTGATCTGCACTCATTGGTCCAATGTTGGCCTTTGCTTCATCTTCTACATAATCCAGAAGGCTGGGGTTTCCTGTTTGGACTATTTCTAGAAGGAGTATTATTTCTAGGAGCACCTCATGTATAGTTTTTACTTATATGACCTGGTGTGCCACAGTTAAAGTATTTGGTAACCCAGGGCCTTCTTACATCTCTGGAAATTGCCTCTCCTATCCAAACCTCATTAGTAAGGTTAAGAGAATCAATACCATTAGTATACTGAATTTATTCTTCCAAAGGAGCTGATCTGACCTTTAATGGCATAAGTATTCTTTGGCATTCTGTATTAGCATTGTCGAATGCCAAGGACTCAGTTAATACTTTTCTTAATTCTTTGTCTGACACAGTATTTGTTATAGCTGTGGTCTGCCTTTGTAAAATATCAATGAAAGATTCTTGTGGTCCTTGTAATATCTTTGTGTTTACCTCAGTTAGTTTTCCTGGTTCTGGATTTTTCCCCAAGCCTTTAGAGCTGCTGTAGGGGATAGGGATATCGTATGCTCATCATAATTGTACATTTCTGTCAGCAAAACCTCCCTCAATAAGAATTATACCTTGGGAGATCTCAGAACCTATGATCTTACCCTGGTGTTCCAGGTTTCTTGCCTCTTCTCTCAACCAGCTTTTCCATTGCAACTGCTGGCTGTGTTTGAGAACAGCTGAGATTAACTGATGCCAGTCATCTGATATGATTCTATTTGAGGTAGACCACGAATTTAACATCTGTCTTATATATGTTGAGTGTAGGCCATACATGACTACCACTTCCATCATATTAAAAAAAAATCTCTCATTGGAATAGGTTGTAATGTATATTCCACATATGTTTCAGGGTGTCTATCACCTGCTGGCCTCTCATGGACGATGACAGGATAAGCCATTATATGAGAGCCATGTGGAGATGTTACAACTTGTAGGTCTTGCCCTTCTGCTTATTAGGTCCCTTGTCATTTTTACTGAGAGTTTCTTCTAGGGCTTGCAGACGAGCACCTAGGGTCTGTTCTAGGGAGTGAACCTCCTTTGTTGTAAGAGATTCTAGAGATTTCATGGAATCATGCATGCAACCTTTTATGTTCTTCTGAAACAAATGATTCCATAGACCTTATTTTATCAGTTAATGATAATCTTTCTTACTTATAAAGTATTTGAATAGTGATAACTTCACCCTGGAGAGTTATTGTTCTCTCCATTAAGTATTCATATTTATTATGCATAAAATTAAATCTGTACATTTATTATTAATGGACTGAAGTTCTTGTAGTAAGTTAGTAGATTCCAAACTAAGGAGCCTGTTTTGTAAATCTTTATTAGTACCTTGTAAATCCTGGTTAGCAGATTCCAGAGAAAAAATCTTTTTATGTCAGTCTTCATTGCTATCTTGTAAAGCCTGTATCAGTCCCAACAATGACTCATATTTGCTATTATTATTAAACCAGTTTTTCAATGCTATGTGAATTATTATGGTAAATGCCGGAATGGTGCAGAAATATGCCCCAGGAAGGTGGTATATTTCCCATAAAATTTCATCCATAATACAAGCAAAAGGTTCTTAAATCCTGTGAAGTAATATTTTCCACCATGTTTTGAGAATATTCAAAATTTTTAAAGAAAATTTTATTAATTTGTTTATTTCTTAGTCATTTTTTTTTTTTTTTTTTTTTTTGGTTTTTCGAGACAGGGTTTCTCTGTGTAGCTTTGCGCCTTTTCCTGGAACTCACTTGGTAGCCCAGGCTGGCCTCGAACTCACAGCGATCCGCCTGGCTCTGCCTGGCATGCACCACCGCTGCCCGGCTCTAGTCAGTTTTAATGTGTAAAAGTATCCAGTACTCTTACCTGCTTGTGTTTTTGTCCTTGCGATGGTTTTTTGGTGTAGTAGCACAGTTCTGCCAGCAGGTGTCACCAGTGTGACACTAAAGCGGGTCCCACTGAAGACTGCCATGTTTTTGCTTAAGAGCTGTGGCCATGGGTTGAGCTCAGTGGCTCGCCCCATGGGTGTAACTGGATACGCAGCTGCTCTCTAGTGCTGCATATGCAACCCAAATGGCCATGAAAGCCCTCTTTGGCACTGGTACTGGGCGGCTTCTGCAGCAGCCTGGTGAGGCCCGAGGCAAGGCACGGATTGGGTGGGGGGCTAGGGTTGGGGGCTATCCCCAGCAGGCAAGCCTGGGCCATGAAAGTGTCTGTGATGGGGCAGGTGGGCCACTCGTGGCTGGGGGTGGTCACTGGGGCAGCTCTGGGCTGGCAGGTGGGTCCATAGCAGCAGCAGCAGCAGCAGCAGCAGCAGCCGACGCCATGGGGGCAGCACCCTCGGGGAGCTGGCCAGGTGGTGGGCTTGTGCCTCCTTGTCATCTATTCTAACCGGGCAGCCTCTGAGCAGCTTCGGAGAGAAACAGTGGAAGCCGTGGGTTCGGGTGGGAGCAAGGACAGGCTTAGTGGCTGCACCGCCCGCTCCAGCAGTGAGCTGGGGACCGGGTGGGTCTTCTCACACTGGCACTCACTAGGTAAACCCAGTGGCAATGCCGGTTGTTAGAATTCTGCCCTCGCTCCAGCTGCATTCTGCTCTCGCTCCAGCTGCATGACTACACATGCACGGTTCAGGAGTTAAGCAAGAGGTTTGCGTCTCACATCATCAGTATGTCCTGGTGACTACATGCAAGCGGTATGGTCACAGAGTCAGCGCGTGTGTGGTGTAGTTCCATACTGCAAGCCCTTAAAAAGCCGGATGCAGACCTCACCCTCTCTCTCTCTGCTCTCTGCTCTGCTCCCCCCCCCCCATCTTTCTCTCTCTGCCCTCCACAGTGCTTTCCTCTCCAAGCCTGGCTCTCCTCTCTCCCCTCCTCCCCTTCCTTCCTCTGCAAACTAATACTGGGTTCTGTCATGACCGTGACCTTTCCATTCGGTAACCAGCACCACCACCAGCACTGTTTATCATCCTTTTGTTGGTGCCGTGACTTGGATTCTGCTCACTCTGTGTCCGGGGCTGAGCGTTGTCGGAAACCTATACCGAGGACCTGTGACTGCCCACTATGCTTTTTTCATTTGCTCGGCCGCAGCACCACTCAGCACACACTGCACGTGCTGCCAAGATTGGTGAGTTTCCCCACCTTGCCCGAGACTGCAGCCTGAGCTGTGTTCCTCACGCCGGACCCCCAGGGGACCCTCAGGCTGCGCTGGCACTGACTCACTCTCTCTTGATGAAGAGGTCAATGCTGTCGGACCCCCAAGGGGTCCTCATGCTGTGTATGCTCCCAGCCCTTACTCCTCTCTTGAGGAAGCGGGGAGTAACCCATGCTGATTCATAGATCCTTCTGCAACCCTGGGGTTGACTAGGACTGGAGTCTGATCCTGTTTCTTTATTTTAATTTTTTTATTTTTCTCTCCCAGCGCTGCAGCCATGGGACGTAGGGGCTTCCTTCTCATGGTTCCATTCCTCCTCTGACAAATGCCTTAAATATTCCCAGATACCAGTAAATTTGGCCATTGCAACCCTAATATTTCATGGGAATTATCTAACTTCTGCCAGCAAACGGGCAAATGAAAAGAGTTACCTTGTCCCCAAGCTTTCTACCGAAGCTCTGAGCCCTTCTCCCTCTCCAATTATGATTCTTTCTCTGCCATGTGCAACCACTTCTGTCTATCTGACTTCCGCTCTCCAGTATTGGGTGGGCATCTTCTGCCCAACCCTGGCTCTCACCTTAACTCACCTGAACTCCTCCCACTCATTCTCAAGCTGCCCTGAGAAGCACAGATGGGTCTGAAAACAGGCTAGGGTGCATGCAAATAAGTTTACAGTAATCAGGATGGCTCTTTAGCCAGAGATCAGTTTACATCCTGCCTCCTGGCGGGTCTTCCTAAAGCTGCCCAGAAACCAGCAGGCATCAAGGAAAAAATATTCAAGACATGGAATAAAATCTGTCTCTTGTCTCCCAGACCTCCCTGACATAAGGGCTAAAACTTAAGCATCTGGAGAGCAAGGCTCCTGACCCCACAGGCAGAAGTTTCAGCTGTGGCATTTAAGGTGTACCAGGGGAGATGAAAAAAGAGAACAGAATTGCCAAGTACTGGCACAAAGTTGCTGGGTCCCTGTTTTAAGTGCTGGGAGTGCAGGGGTGGGGGTGGGGAGGGAGAGGCCACGTGGGCTAGTGCATGCCCTGCCAGGCCATCAATTGAGCCTTGTTCAAAGTGCCACCTAGAAAGAAAATTGGTCATCTGACTGCACCTAGGCACCAAAGGGCAAAGGAGCATCAAGCTAAGACCTCCAGCAGACCTAGGCTCGACCACAGGCTTGCAGGGAACCCAGAAGCATGGAAGTGATCCATTTCTTTCCTTCTGGACACCAGAGCCACTAACCCAGTCCTGGGAGTTTTGGGGTCTCACATCTCCTCATTTCCCTATTGTCGGGTAGGGAGGACAGCTTTACCCACCTCACCAGACTTAATTGTACTTTCAGGGTTACTTATGGGAAAAGGTTTTCCAGCTAAGGTAGGAGCTTTCATTTCATTTGCTCCCTCCATGTGCCTCACTCCAGACTGTCAGCAGTGCTTCTCCTCCTCATGCACAGACAGGGCCCTGATCTCTGCCCTCTCCCTAATTCCAAAGAAATAAGTTCTCACGCACCACAAGATTTTCTCTTCTAATTAACTGTTCAGCTAATGGTTACAGGATCACCACAGAACTGGAGTCGAGAGATCATCAAGTAAGAAACTGTAACAGTTAAAAGATATTTACAACCCCAGACCCAAAAGTGTCTGGGCTCTACAAAAACAGACTCTAATACATCTATTACTGTTAAATGCTCTCAACAATTGATCACCTGTGTTTCCTGAATGATAAACTAATAAAGGAAACAGGTGCCTTAAAATAATCTACCTCTGATAAAGCTTATCTCAGGTAAAAATTGAAAACATGTTCCAATCACTGTAGATGTAACCAACCGTCTTATTAAATAAGAAACACAGAAACAATGTAAAAGAGAGAGCCGAGAGGTCAGAGCTCAGAGCTAAAATCTCACCCTTCCTCCTGCTGTCCCAGCTTCCCGAAAGAGAGCTACTTCCTGTGTGTAAGTCGATTTTCCAGTCATTCTGCCTTCTCATTGGTTGTAAACCCAAACACGTGACTGCCTCGTCACTGTCTGAATGTACAGCCCCCTAGGTCTTAAAGGCATATGTCTCCAATGCTGGCTGTATCCCTGAACACACAGAGATCTATGGGATTAAAGGCGTGTGCCACCACCACCACCACCACACTCTGTCTATGGCTCTAATAGCTCTGACCCCTGGGCAACTTTATTTATTAACATACAATCAAAATCACATTTCAGTACAATTAGAATACCACCACATTTCCCCTTTTCTATTTTAATAAAAAGAAAAAAAAAGCAAAAGGTTATAACTAACAAAAGAAAAACTATATACAAAATTACCATAACTATATACAATATATACAAGTAATAAATACCTAAACAGGTATTTGACAAATCAGAGAAATAATTCCATCATCTATCCTATTTTGGTAAATCCAAGATGTATCTAATGCACTTTCTATCCTAATTAATTTTCAACTATAACTAACTAATCTTCAACCATAACTAACTAATCTTCAACTCCCTCAGAGACCCAAGAAGGGAATAATATTAGCTAACAAAAATAAAAACAGGAAGTGCATGCAAGCAACTTCCAAAAAATTTGTGAGTTGACAGAAACAGCCAGCTGCCTGGGCAGTCACCTGAGGTTTCTCCGCAGTGTTGGGGCATCATCTTCAGCCTATAGGCTTAGTGTATCTGACAGACTCATTTGTGAAGTAGGATGTACATAAGGTCAACAGTTCAACCTCACATTGGGTGAGAGCAGTCCACGTACCAGAAACACCTGAATTCCACTAGTGTCCTGTCATGATTCAGGATTTTAAATTCTGGAAATTGTTGACAGTTTTTGAATTCAGCTGTCCATTCTTCTTGGCTGTGTATATATGGCTTCATCTCAGCATCCCCTTCTTCTCCACATCCCTCTATTAAATTCCAGTCTACTATCGAGAGGTGTGAGCTTTCAGCTGCTGTTCCATTGCACAACAGAAGCCATCGGCCCTCTGCCTGTTAAGCTGCCTTTGAAGAAAAGGGCACTGTACCTTTTCTGGATTGCGAAGGCCACTTCAGGGATGGGGCCATATTGTCCTGGCCTCAGAAGATGCCTTTTGATAAAGCCATAACCACACTTGTTTTGGCAAGCATCAGTAGTCCTTTGTTTCGTGTTCTGTCTGTCCATTTTGTCCTGTTGATTCAAGGATACTTTGTTGTCCAGTGGCTAACTTTTGCCACAATGAAAGTTGACTCCGTATACAGTTTCTTCAATGCCCATATTTTCTCTGAAGTAGATTGGTACTGCCAGGAGCCGACATGTCTCAAAAAAGAAAAATTTTCGAAGTTATTAAAACATTTTAAATGCCATATTCTGTAGATTTCTGAAGGGTTTGAAGATGACCTGTCTAAAACATCTCTGTTCAATTTTTAAAACATATCTAATATGACTATAAGTTCTATTGTAATGTCTAACTACTAACTTTCATTTCTTTATATCCTAATAGTTGGTAATAATAACATTCAAGGATCAGAAATTTGCATTACATTGTTAAATGAATGGTATAAATACAATTAGAAATATACATATAGCATTTTCTAACAATATCAGTTTCAAATTTGTATACAATATAAAACACTCCAATCCAATGTAAAGTATTTAAAACTAGCAATTGTCTTTTTCTTTTCTTTCTTTCTTCCTTCCTTTCTTTCTTCCTTTCTTTCTTTCTTTCTTTCTTTCTTTCTTTCTTTCTTTCTTTCTTTCTTTCTCTCTCTCTCTCTCTCTCTCTCTCTCTCTCTCTCTCTCTCTTTCTTTCTTTCTTTTCCTTCCTTTTTTTTTTTTAAAACAAGAACCTTAAATCTAATCTCCTTTGCTTAGCCTTTTTCCTAACCCTTGACAATAACTTGTAACCAACCCCCCTAAACACTGAAAATTATCCCAGACCCAAAACCCATTAAAAAGTCCAAAAAACCACCCGCCCCATGCCACCTCTTTGGGAATGTGGGCGTCGTATTCTTAAAATTGTTTCCTGCTGGGTATGGGCGAAGTTTTCTTTATCCTGAAAGAAAAATTTTTAGGTTAATTGTCAAATTCTAGGAAAGGTAACTATATCCTTCATTATCCAGTCTGTGTATAATGCCAAAGTTCAGGGTTTATCTCAAGTCCTTATTCAAGTAATCTTTGAGACTGGATCATCTCAGCTAGTCATCTCAAAATTGCTCTGAGCACCTTGTAGTTCAAAGCTGATCTGTGGATGATGTTTGTCAACTTAATGATATTATTATTGTCCACGTGGAATTGTTGTTGTTGTGGGGCCCCATCTTCTTCCTGAAGACTTCAGTTGATGTTAGGCCTGGCCGTGATTTCCTGCAGAAAACTGATAAGAGACTCGAACACAAAGACATATATTTGCAGGTAATTGAAGCCTTTATTTTCTAGAATTGGTTAGTACTCTATATGACCATTCATATCTTAACAAAGTTTAAAATGTATAAATATCTATATATATATTAATCTTGTAAATTTTGATATAAAATTCATACTTTAAGAAGAGTTTAAGCCGGGCGGTGGTGGCGCACGCCTTTAATCCCAGCACTCGGGAGGCAGAGGCAGGCGGATCTCTGTGAGTTCGAGGCCAGCCTGGGCTACCAAGAGAGCTCCAGGAAAGGCGCAAAGCTACACAGAGAAACCCTGTCTCAAAAAACCAAAAAAAAAAAAAAAAAAAAAAAAAAAAAAAAAAAAAAAAAGAAGAGTTTAAAGAATCAGAATAGAATCAAAGAGTTGAGATTAGTAATAGAATAGTCCCTTAATTAATTTGCTTTTGTTCTGTACCATAGCAGAAGATGGCTCTTTTATTCTGGCATGATACAGGGAGTTTGCATTTTCCTTTTAACAACATGCTTGAGTTTAAAGAAGGAGAGAGCCATTCTCCAACTCCAAAGTCAGCTTTAAATTTTAATTGAACTGGGACTATTAGAAGACCAATAGTGTTAAATCTTTAGAGAAAAGCAGAAACAAACATTTAGGAAGACATAAAATTTTTTAGATAATATATACCCATACACCATTTCATTCTGTTTCTTGGGATAGATGATTTGTCCCTTTTCTTCAGTTGTCTCATTTGTCCAGTGTTCTTCAGATTCCTTAACCTTCATTCTCCTAAAAGACAAAAACAAAAACCTTTCCCCAAGACTAATTTTGGGGCTGTTCCTGTTTGGCAAGTTGTTATCTGATTAAATGAAAAGGCATGTGTTACTGGTACAAGTTAGTTTAAATTAGATGTTCATGCTGGTTGATGAACTATCACCTCCTCTAATTAAGAGGTCTCTCTTGTTCAAATCGAACCTTTATCAATTTTGATGGTACCCACAGCCTATCTTCTCCTGTAGAAACAAAAGCAAAACCTCGTCCCCAATGTAATACATACCCTGGTTTCCATTCTGAGGTCAGCACATCCTTAAAGTATATAGGCTGATTTAATTCTGTAGTTTTTTCTATTATCCAATGTCTCTCTGCAGCTGTTGTTCCTTTCTCATTGGCATTCAGAAAATTCAAAGTTAGAAGAGCATTATGCAGTCTATTTCTGCGGGTTTTTGTTACCCCTTTCTGTTTATTTAGTATATCCTTTAGAGTTCTGTTTGATCTTTCTATAACTGCTTGACCTGTAGGATTATGTGGTATGCCTGTAATATGCTTTATATTGTAATAAGCAAAAAACTGTTTCATTTTAACAGAGACATATGATGGAGCATTGTCAGTTTTGATTTGTGCAGGTATACCCATGATGGCCATAACTTCTAGCAAATGAGTGATCACAGAATCAGCTTTTTCAGAACTCAAAGCAGTTGCCCATTGAAATCCTGAATAAGTATTGATGGTGTGGTGTACATATTTCAATTTTCCAAATTCTGCAAAGTGAAACACGTTCATCTGCCAGATTTCATTTCTCTGAGTACCCTTTGGGTTACATCCTGCTGGTAATGGCATTTGATTGTAGAAGGAACAAGTAGGGCATTTCTTTACTATTTCTTTGGCTTGTTGCCAGGTTATGGAAAAATCCTTTTTTAAGCCTTTACTATTGACATGATGTTTTTTATGAAATTCTCAGGCCTCCAGCACATTTCCTATCAATAATTTATCAATCTCATCATTGCCTTGTGCTAGAGGGCCTGGCAGACCAGTATGGGATTGAATGTGAGTTATATATAAAGGATGATTCCTTTTCCTGATTGTATTTTGTAATTGAATAAATAGTGAAGTTAATTCTGAAGCATCAGGGATAAATTCTGCAGTCTCAATATGTAACACCACTCTTTCAGCATACTGAGAGTCAGTTACTATGTTGAGAGGTTTTGAAAAATCCATTAATACCAACAGAATAGCATACAATTCTGATTTTTGAACTGAATTATACGGACTTTGAACCACTTTACTTAAATTTTCTGATTTGTAAACTGCCTTTCCTTCTTTGTTGGCATCTCTATAAAATGTACGAACTCCAGATATGGGTTTTTGCCGTACAATTTGAGGCAAGATCCAATCAGGTCTCTTTATAAGATCAATTCTATTGCTTTTGGGATATTTGCTGTTAATTTCTCCCAAAAAATTACTGCAAGCTCTTTGCCAAGGTTCACTTTCTGTCCATAATTTTTCAATGTCCTCCTTAGTTAATGGTATGACAATTTCTGCTGGGTCTATGCCTGCTAATTGACGAAGTCTCAATTTTCCTTTGTAAATCAAGTCAGAGATTTTTTCCACATAAGTTTTTAATTTTTTATTTGGTTTATTTGGTAAAAATATCCATTCCAATATAATATCTTCCCTCTGCATTAATGTTCCAGTAGGAGAATGCCTAGAAGGTAAAATAACCAAAATGCAATCCAGCTTTGGATCAATACGATCCACGTGTCCTTCATCCACTTTCTTTTCTACCAAGGCCAATTCTTTCTCAGCTTCAGGTGATAATTCTCTTGGACTATTTAAGTCCTTGTCACCTTCTAAGGTTTTGAACAAATTAGTCAGTTCATCATTTTTTACCCCAACAATAGTTCGTAGATGAGAAATATCTCCAAATAATCTTTGAAAGTCATTAAGAGTCTATCTCTTCGAATTTGCACCTTTTGGGGTCTAATTTTTTGTAGCTCTATTTTATATCCTAAATAATTAATAGAATCTCCTCTTTGTATCTTTCAGGAGCAATTTGTAATCCCCAGCAAGGCAAAATTTTCTTTACTTCTTCAAACATTATTTATAAAGTATCTCCATTTGAGTCAGCTAGTAAAATATCGTCCATATAATGATAAATTATAGATTTAGGAAATTTTTTACGTATCACTTCCAATGGCTGTTGTACAAAGTATTGGCACAGAGTTGGGCTATTCAACATTCCCTGTGGGAGGACCCTCCATTGAAATCTTTTAACTGGTTGAGAATTATTATAAGTAGGCACTGTAAAAGCAAATCTTTCTCTGTCTTTTTCTTGTAAGGGTATTGAAAAAAAAACAGTCTTTTAAATCAATAACTATGAGAGGCCATCCTTTAGGTAACAGAGTAGGCAAAGGCATCCCAGATTGTAGAGAGCCCATTGGCTGAATTACTTTGTTAATTGCTCTAAGGTCTGTTACCATTCTCCATTTACCAGATTTCTTTTTAATAACAAATACAGGAGAATTCCAAGGGCTGGTTGATTCTTCAATATGCTGAGCATTTAACTGTTCTTATACCAGCTCTTCTAAAGCCTGGAGTTTCTCTGTTGTTAAAGGCCATTGCTGGACCCATACAAGCTTGTCTGTTAACCATTTTAAAGGTAGAGCTGTTGGTGTCTTTGGAAGATCATCAGTTATTGTGCCCTGTTCTTGTATAATATGGATGGCTGGTGACCACTCATTAGAACAATATCTTCTAATATTTCTCTCAGTAACATGTGCTAGTTTATGATTTGTTTCTGAGATTGGAGGGATGTTAATCTGAGTATTCCATTGTTGCAACAAGTCTCGACCCCACAGGTTCATAGTTATGTTAGCCACATATGGTTTTAATTTTCCTCTCTGTCCTTCTGGGCCTATACATTCGAGCCATCTTGTACTCTGTTTCACCTGAGATAATGTCCCAATTCCTAACAGTTGAACGTTTACCTCCTGAAGAGGCCAAGTTGGATGCCAAAATTCTGGTGCAATTATGGTAACGTCCGCACCTGTGTCTACCAGACCAGACAACAAAACACCATTTATTTTTATCGTTAATTTTGGTCTTTGTTCATTAATAAAAGTTTGCCAAAAACTTTTCTTTATGTTTTCTCCTGAATTTTCTATTCTCTCTGTTTCATCATCCTGACCAGTATGATTTATTCCAATAGGCATTTGGTTATTTAATCGATCAGAGCAGGGATTTCCTCTATGGCTGCAGGAAAGGTTTGAACTGGATTTGCAATGGGGGCCTGCGCAAGGCCCCTCTGGGAGTTTCCCGAAGACTGAGGCAAAGGATTACCCTGTCTGTCCTTTGTTGATCTACATTCGTTGGTCCAGTGTTTTCCCTTACCACACCTTCTGCATACTCCAGAAGGAAGGGGCATTCTGTTGCCATTGTTCCTTGAAGAAACATTGTTTCTAGGAATGTCCTGTTTACAGTCCCTTTTCAAATGTCCTTGCTTTCCACATCCAAAACATCTAACACTCCTCAAACCTTTTGAAATTACTTCTCCTACCCATGTATCATCATGCTCATCAGCCTCAACATTAATTGTTTCTCTAATCCAATCTTCCAAAGGTGCAGATCTTGCCCTTAATGGCCTGATTATTCTTTTGTATGCTGCATTCGCATTCTCAAAGGCCAAAGATTCAATTATTGCCTTACTAGCTTCTGAATCCGAGACCATTCAGTCTTTGTAAAAAATCTGTAAAAGACTCTTTTGGGCCTTGCATCACCTTTGTAAATGACTCAGACTTTTTTCCTGGTTCCTCAACTCTGTCCCATGCATTCAAGGCTGCCATTCGACATAAAATTAGGGTTTGGACATCATATAAACATTGTGTTTGTACTGAAGCATATTAGCCTTCTCCAATAAGCTGATCCTGGCAAACTTGTATTCCTTTATCCCTCCATTGTTTTTCTATGTTTTTAGCCTCCTCCTTAAACCAGGTCAGAAATTGAAGTCTCTGGCTGGGTTCCAGAACACCTTGTGCAAGGTCCCGCCAGTTCTGTGGTACTATCCTATTATATGTTGACCAAGAGTTTAACATTTGCTTTACATATGGGGAATGCATGCCATAAGATACTATTGCCTCCTTAAACCTTTTTAAATCCAACATTTCAATTGGAGCCCAAATATTTTGTGTAGCCATTTGATCAGGCATCTGCTGTATGGTTACAGGATAAATTAAGGGTGACTGTGTGAAAACAGGCTTTCTTTCTGTAACCTTATGATCCAGACTTGAAACAACTTCACTCTTAATTTCTTCTGTCTGAATTTTTACAGGTTTAACAAGTTCTTCTAAAGCTGTTATCCTAGCACTTAAATTGACTATCTTTTTAAATATTAAAATGAGGATTAGCATAGTGATAAGCTGCATAATTCCACCAATACTAATATTATATAGTTGTTCCATTGTCAGACTGCCTAAAATTTCGAACAAAAACCAATTTTCTTCCAATGTACACATAAAACCCATTTTTTTTTAATGTGGAAAAAAATTCTCTTTTAGATAGTTTCCTTTAAAATATCTGATATGTTATGACTTACCAAATCTGCGTAGAACAGTAGAAATCCGAGGGGATTTTCAAAACAGCCACCTAGTGTCCCAGGTGTAAATCCAGAGAGAGAGGGGGCGGGGAGAGGGAGAGGGAGTGGGAGAGGGAGAGGAAAGAGAGAGAGAGAGGGAGAGAACGCACAAGAAAGCGTAGCCGGCTAAAGCTTAAATGCAGCCACGTGTTCCCTCTTGTGCCGAGTCAAGGCTTGGGTCTGGCTTCCTTAAGCTCCGACCACGTGCGTTGGCTTTACAGGCAGGGCCCTGTTCGGCAGGGCAGGTCTGAGTTGTTTGTAGCACCGGCTTTAAGCAAGCTGCTCACAGACCTAGGCCCGGGCTAAGAAGCCGCCGCTCGGACTAGGAAGACGACCGCCGCCTGCCGCCGCCTGCCGCCAAGCCAATCGGTTTTTAATGGATTCTTGTCACGTTGGGCGCCAGATGTAGATGTAACCAACCGTCTTATTAAATAAGGAACATAGAAACAATATAAAAGAGAAAGCCGAGAGGTCAGAGCTCAGAGCTAAAATCTCACCCTTCCTCCTGCTGTCCCAGCTTCCCGAAAGAGAGCTATTTCCTGTGTGTAAGTCGATTTTCCAGTCATTCTGCCTTCTCATTGGTTGTAAACCCAAACACGTGACTGCCTCGTCACTGTCTGAATGTACAGCCCCCTAGGTCTTAAAGGCATATGTCTCCAATGCTGGCTGTATCCCTGAACACACAGAGATCTATGGGATTAAAGGCGTGTGCCACCACCACCACCACCACCACCACCACCACCATCACCACACTCTGTCTATGGCTCTAATAGCTCTGACCCCCGGGCAACTTTATTTATTAACATACAATCAAAATCACATTTCAGTACAATTAGAATACCACCACAAATCTCTCTGTCTCTCTCATTAACACTAACCAGTACAAGCAGAGTACTAAACACTACAATGGTCACTAATTTTCTCATGGCTGCTTCTTTTTTTTTTTTTTATTTATTTTACAATACTATTCAGTTCTACATAATAGCCACAGATTCCCTTGTCCTCTCCCTTCCTGCCCCCTCCCCTTCCCCCCAGCCCATCCCCCATTCCCACCTCCTCCAGATCAAGGTCTCCCCCGAGGACTGGGATCAACCTGATAGACTCAGTCCAGGCAGGTCCAGTCCCCTCCTCCCAGATTGAGCCAAGCGTCCCTGCATAAGTCCCAGGTTTCAAACAGCCAACTCATGCAACGAGCCCAGGACCTGGTACCACTGCCTAGATGCCTCCCAAACAGATCAAGCCAATCAACTGTCTCACCTATTCAGAGGGCCTGATCCAGTTGGGGGCCCCTCAGCCTTTGGTTCATAGTTCATGTGTTTCCATTCATTTGGTTATTTGTCCCTGTGCTTTATCAAACCTTGGTTTCATCAATTCTCGCTCATATAAACCCTCCTCTTTCTCACTAATTAGACTCCCAGCGCTCCACCAGGGGCCTAGCCGTGGATGTCTCCATCCAGATTCCTCAGTCCTTGGATGGGGTTTATGGCACAACTATTAGGGTGTTTGGCCATCCCATCGCCAGAGTAGGTCAGTCCCGGCTGTCTCTCGACCATTGTCATGGCTGCTTCTTAACATGTTCAAAATTTTCCCCAACCTCCAGAAACCATCTTAAATCCATCTGGACAGGTCGGATCTACTTCAGATAAATGCCAAACACAAACTCCCCTGGTCTGGGAACACTCCAAAGAAAATAAAAATAATAATGATTCTTTTTTTCCTAAGCTTTTTCTGTTTCACCAGTATCCTGTCAGCCAAAGAGTTCTGAGCCAGAAAGGATGGACAACTCTGAGGCGGCAGGACAGCCCACCATCCCAGGACACCATCCCCCTAAGAGCCAACCGACGCCCACCAAGTCAGCTGGAAGCAGTTTTTCCAGGAGAAATGACACCCCTATTCTTCTTCACTCGATTTTTTATAATAAGCAAAAATTCTGGAATGTTAGAATTCTGCCCTCACTCCAGCTACATGACTGCACATGCACAGTTCAGGAGTTAAGCAAGAGGTCTTGCATCTTATGTCATCAGCATGCGCTGGTAACTATGTGCGAGCTGTATGGTCACACAGTCAGCGCGTGTGTGGTGTAGTTCCATACCGGGAGCCCTTAAAAGGCCAGATGCAGACCTCACCCTCTCTCTCTGCTCTGCTCTGCTCCCCCCCACCATCTTTCTCTCTGCCCTCCACAGGGCTTTCCTCTCCAAGTCTGGCTCTCCTCTCTCTCCTCCCTCCTCCTCTCCTAATAAAGCTCTGAAAGCTAATACTGGGTTCTGTTGCGACTGTGACCTTTCCACATGGTAACCAGCGCCGCCACCAGCATTGCGTGCCGCAATCAGCACCATTTATCATCCTTTCACCAGTGAGCTGGGAGGAGGGAAAGGGGTAGGACCCATGCATTTGTGGAGTGCTGGGTCACCACGAGGTGCAGGAATTTGCCTCATGTGGGTGTCAGATATAGTGGCAATTAACAAGGCAATCCCACGTAGTTTATCTAGTAATTAAAAGAGGTTTATTTCAGGGTAACTTACAACCAATAAAGGATTGGTTACAGGATCTGGGAGAGGTGAGGTGCAGTCCAGTGTGGTTCTCTGGAGAACTCCAACCTTGTTTGCAATCCAGCATCCAGGATCATGAGGAGCCAAGACAGCAGCACGTAGGCATCTCAGGTCTTAAAGGGCCTTGTCTCGGCCACGCCCCAGAGGCAGGTCGTAGGCAGGTGTGGCAGTTACCTGCTGCCTCACTAGGGGCAGTGCTTCAAGGTCAAAGCTGGAACAGCTACCTACTACAATCTGGCTGTACTGGAACTCACTCTGTAGACCAGTCTGGCCTTGAACTCACAGAGATCTTCCTGCCTCTGCCTCCCGAGTGTTAGGATTAAAGGCATGCACCACCATCACCTGGCGGTACCTTTTTTCAACATGAAATATTCATCTTGTTTCTTTCCATGTCTCCTGGCAGCTCTACCTTCTTCTACCCCATACTGTCTTTTTGTGCACAAGTCCTAACTAACCTCTCCTGCCTAGCAATTGGCCAGTCAGTTCTTTACTAACTAATGATAGTAGAACACATTCATAGTGCATCAAAAGATTGTTTCACAGCAGTATCTGCACACCACATTTTCTTTATTCATTCATCCTTCAAAGGACACCTTAGTTGATTTTCTATTTTTGTTATTGTGGTGTATTGGTTTCATTTCTTTTTACATATATATTCATTAGTGGGAGGGATCAATAGCTCTATCTAAATTTTTGAGGACCCACCATACTGTTTACTCTTGGTGAAATTATTAAGGCCACTCCATGTAGTTAAAAGGGAGGTTTATTTTGTGGGGTAACTCACAAGTGAAGGGATAGGTTGCAGGATCTGGGAAAGGTATAGCTCAGTCCAGCAGTGTTCTCTGGAGAACTCTGCTCAGTATACCTTCAGCGTCCTGGGTCGAGGAACCAAGAGAGCTTGCGCATCCAGATCTTGGGTCTTTAGGGTCCTCTCTTGGCCCCGCCTTATAGGCATGATAGTTACCAAAGCCTCAATGGGGATTGGAATTTCCAGATCAAAGTTGGAATGGCTACCCACTACATCTCCCCCTTTTGTCTCAATAAGAAGGTTCTAACCTAATACAAGACTATATACAAAGGAATGGTTATCAAATATTGTCCAGGAGTAATGAGGGATAACAACCAAGACAAGATGGAACTACAACCCATGCAAACAATCATGGAAGAAACACATACTAAAATCCAGAGAAGTCTAGAGCGTAGGTAAATGGTGTGTTACAAAGATCATTCCAAAAGGTGTCCTATCCTAAAGAACCTGAATTTAATACTTAATATGTTCTATGTAAGATATTATAATATATACTAAGTTGTAACTATAACTGCTAGTCTTCAATCCCATCAAAGACCTGAGAAGGAATATAATGGTACCTGAGAAATGGAATGTAGCTTTAGTTTTCCTGCCTTGCCCACAGTCAGGACAAATCTTTTGTCACCCACCAGTCCCACAGCCGCTCAGACCCAACCAAATAAACACAGGGACTTATATTGCTTACAAACTGTATGGCTGTGGCAGGCTTCTTACTAACTGTTCTTATAGCTTAAATTAACCCATTTCCATAAATCTATACCTTGCCACGTGGCTGGTGGCTTACTGGCGTCTTTACATGCTGCTGGTCATGGCGGCAGCTGGCAGTGTCTCTGCCTCAGCCTTCTGCTTCCCAGAATTCTCCTCTCTCCTTGTTCCACCTACTTCCTGCCTGGCCACTGGCCAATCAGTGTTTTATTTATTGACCAATCAGAGCAACAGATTTGACATACAGACCATCCCACAGCAATGGAAGATGGATGCAAGCAACTTTCGGGAATCTTCCAAGAGTAGATAGAGACACCTGGAAGCCTGGACAGTCACATAGTGTTTCTCAGCATTGTTGGTGCAGTCAAATTGGCTACAGGCCTAGAGTATCTGACAGACCATTTTCAGAAGCAGGAATTCTGAAAGACCATCTTACCCTGTCTTGGCAGAGTTCAGAAGTCACTTTTCCTCATGTCCCACTTGTCCAGAAGGACAGCATTCATATAATCAGCAGTTGAGGCAAGGGCAGTTCTTTGCCCAATAGGCCATTTTGTACCAAGAAGACAAGCTTCCAAATGGAAATGTCTTAGAAGCCCAACATTCTCTCAGGATCAAATTGGTGCTGCCAGGAGCAATTGTGTCTCATGTCAACAGAATTCTAATTTATTTAAATGCCATATTCTCTAGGTCCATGAAGTGTTTGAAGATTACCTGTCCATCCAACATATGTTATCTGTGAATCTGGATAACCTAACTAATGTAACTATAGAGATGACAAGCATAGGAGACAATAAATCTATAAGTCTTATCTACCGAAATAACCTAAGGACTAAGGCTTCCCGTAAACAAGGTAAACAGTCTATAAGCAAATGTATGGTAAAGGATGATGTCTTCAAAATTGTGACAATACACAGGATATTTATAACAGAGGTAGGAATGTATAGTGCAACATGACAATAATCTTAAATATATATCAATATACAGAATATCCTAAACAGAAGTAGAACATACATACAGCATGACAGATATAAATTTACATTTGTATCAACATACAAATATTTCAAATAAGAGTAGAAATATATGTACATTATAAAAAATATACAAATTATCTTAAACAGGAATATAAAAATAGTTTACATTTGTATCAACATATAAGAATCCATAACAGTGCAAATTACAGTGCAAATTATCTAAGGCTGCTGTTTTACTAAATTTGTTTACTAGTATATACAATAATCTACCATAATATATTGCTGGAGGGCTTCCCTCCAGGTTCCCCAAGCCCCGCAGTCCCACAATCCACTTATAAAATAATTACTCAGACGCTTATATCACTTATAAACTGTATGGCTGTGGCAGGCTTCTTGCTAACTGTTCTTTTGCATTAAATTAACCCATTTTTATAAATCTATACCTTGCCACGTGGCTGGTGGCTTACCAGAGTCTTTACATGCTGCTTCTCCTGGCAGTGGCTGCAGTGTCTCTCCTCAGCCTTCTGCTTCCCAGAATTCTCCTCTCTCCTTGTCCCACCTACTTCCTGCCTGGCAACCTACTTCCTGCCTGGTCACTGGCCATCAGTGTTTTATTTATATAGAGCAATATCCACAGCAATAATATCTTATACCTATCCATTCCATTTCTTCTTTTCCTTTTTTTGAGACACTTTTTCTTTTCTTAAGGAGAGTACTCAGTCTAATATTTTCTTCCACCCCAAACCCTATAACCATCATCCATAACCCTGAGAAATATGAAACCTTAGGGAGAAGGAGAATCATTTTCTTAGAATTGCTTCTTGCTGTTTAGGGGGTGATGGTATCCCTGTAGTTACTGTAAGAAAGCAGAGATAGTTAAATCTCAGTTAGACTAACTGTAGATTCCACAGCAAGTCTCAGAGTAATGGGTAAGATTGTCTGAAATTCTGGCAAGAATTGAAGTATGATGATGAAGTATGATGGCATCATCCTGGACTGGGTAGAGTTGTTGTCGATGGGGCCCCATCTTCCTTCTGGAGACTTCAGAGATTGCTATTGGAAAAACTTATTTTTTATCAAAATGGAAAGTTTGGATTTGAATATGATATGACATGTGAGAAAGGATTACATGAAATCAAGGGTAAGCATGGAGAGAATTAGAATCTTGAAGACAATGTCCCTTTTTATTTGTTTTCTTCTGTCCCACACCAGAGGGCTCTTCTGATATGGGACTGAAGAATCTCTCAAACTTTTTTTTTAGCAATATGCTTGGGTTTAGAGAAGGAGTGAGGCAATTCCATCTCCAAAGCCATCTTGGTTTTAATTGAATTGGAACCACAACTTTTCTAGATTGATAGAGATATAGATGTTAGACAGTGAGATTTTACCCTGTGTAGATTGGTACCAATAGATTCTTTCTTTCTGTTGTAAACATCCAATATCCAAGGCCTTATGATTTCTGGAAGATGAGTATTTCCATTATCTTGGAAAGACAAAAACAGAACCCTACCCCAATATTTGATTGTTACATTTTTCTTACAACTTGTAGAGATGTCACATTGGTGGATGAACTTTTACTTCTCCTCATCAAGGAGTTTCTCCTGTTCAAATAGAATTTTTATTAATTTTGTTGGTATCCACAGCTTTTCTTCTCCTGCAGAAACAAAAACAAAACCCTTTCCCCAATGTATGACATATCCAGGTTTCCATTCTGAGGTCAGCACATCCTTGAAATAAACTGGTTGGTTTAGCTCAGGAATTTTGTCTGTCGTCCAATGTCTCTCCGCAGCTGTTGTTCCTTTCACATCAGCATTGAGAAAATTCAAGGTTAATAAAGCATTGTGTAATCTATTTCTAGGAGTCATTGTTACCTGTTGCTGTTTATTTAGCATATCCTTTAAAGTTTGATTGGATCCTTCTATGACTGCTTGGCCTGTGGGATTGTGTGGTATACCTGTAACATGCTTTATATTGTAATAAGCAAAGAACTGTCTCATTTTATTGGAGACATATGCTGGGGCAGTGTCTGTCTTAATTTGTACAGGTATTTCCATGATGGCAATAACTTCTAGTAGGTGTGTAATCACAGAAACAGCCTTTTCAGAACTCATAGGAGTTGACAACTGAAATCCTAAATAGGTGTCAATGGTATGGTGTACATACTTTAATCTTCCAAATTCTGCAAAATGGAACACATCCATCTGCCAAATTTCATTTCTTTGTATACTTTTAGGATTACTTCCTGCAGGTAATGGAGTTTGGTTATAGAAAGAACAAGTAGAACATTTTTTAAAATAATATCCTTAGCTTGTTGCCAAGTGGTGGAGAAATCAAAATCTTTGCTATTTACATGGTGTTTCTTATGAAATTCTGAGGCTTCTAGCATGTTACCTATTAGTAACTTATCAATCTCATCATCACCTTGTGCTAGAGGTCCTGGCAGACCTGTATGGGATCTGATATATGATATATATATATATATATATATATATATATATCACATATATATATATATGATAATCTCTATTTCTGATGATTAACTGTAATTGTATGAATAATAATGTTATTTCTATATTATCAGGAATAAATTCAGCAGTTTCAAGATATAAGACAACTCTCTATGCATATTGAGAGACAGTGACTATATTGAAGGATTCTGTGAAGTCCATCAATACCATCAGAATGGCATACAGTTCTGCTTTTTATACAGAGTTGTATGGACTTTGAACAACTTTACTTAAGTTTCCAGCACATTACCTATTAGTAACTGATCAATCTCATCATCACCTTGTGCTAGAGGTCCTGGCAGACCTGTATGGGATCTGATATGTGATATATATATATATATATCAATGATGTAGGTTAAGAGATTCTTATGTCCCATATCAGAAGAGACCTCTGGTGTGGGTCAGAGAAAAACCAATATTTTTATTTAAAGCAGGTTGATTATAAATGCGATATCTTTCTAAAGAAGAAAAGGTATGGATAGTTTACATATGATAGGATGAAAGGGTAGATTAATGAATCTACTTTTAAAGAGCTACAACTTGTTTAGAAATGTTTTACATTGCTATGGACTTTAGTTTATTGATAAAAATTTTTTTTAAAGATTTTATTTTTTTATTATGTATACAGCATATATGACAGCTGGCCAGAAGAGGGCACCAGATCTCATTACAGATGGTTGTGAGCCACCATGTGGTTGCTGGGAATTGAACTCAGGACCTCTGGAAGAGCAGTCAGTGCTCTTAACCGCTGAGCCATCTCTCCAGCCCCTATTGATAAAAATTCAAAGTTAATTTTGTTATACTGTATATATTTTTACACTTGTTTAATGTATTATGTTTATACAATTTATTTAAATTGTAATGGAATAATTAGTCATCAATGATAGTCAAACTTGTAGCATGTTACTTAAGTTTTCTAAGTATTCATAGATATATTTCAGATAGATAGGTAATCTTCAAACACTTCAAAGACCTACAGACTATGGCATTTAAAATGTATTAAAAATTTAGACTCTCTGGACAGTGAGACATGTCTGCTCCTGGCAGCATCAATTTACTTCAAAGAGGAGGCTGGGCATCGAAGACACTCCATATGGAGTTTATCTTCACTTGGCAAAAATAGCCATTTGGGCAAGAAACTGTCCTTGCTTGGACTGCTTGATCAACTGGACATGCAGGACCCATAGGAAGGTGACCACTGAACTTACTTTGCTTGGTGAAATGGTTCTTCAGGTTCCTGTTTTGCAGAGGAAACTGCCAGACATTCTACAGGACACAGAGAGAAATGACTGAGAGACTCTAGGCCTGTGGGCTGAAGACAGATGCCCCAACTTTACAAAGGAACATTAGGCGACTGTCCAGGCTGCCAGCTGTCTCTGTCTGCCCTGCAAGACTTCCAAAAGTTGCTTGCATCCTTCTCCTGTTTCTCAGGTAATAATTGTATATCCTTCTGGGGTCTTTGATGTAGTTGAAGACTAGTTATAATTTTCCTTGGTTATGATAAAAGACAAGTTAGATATGAAACCTTAGACTCACAAATATAAAATAGGGTATCTTTTTTAATTTTGCCAAATACAAATAGACTAGATATTATAAATAGACTAGATATTGTAACTGTAATTCTTGCTTGATAATTGTTTTGTTATCTGTAATTTTACTATGTGAAAGTTAAATCTTCCTTTTTGAAAAAAAGAAAAGGGGAAGTGCTGTGGGATGTTCTGTATGTTAAATGTGTTGCTCTGATTGGTTAATAAATAAAACACTGATTGGCCAGTAGCCAGGCAGGAAGTATAGGCGGGCCATGGAGAGAGAATTATTATGGGAGGTGGAAGGCTGAGGCAGAGAGACACTGCCAGCTGCCACCATGACAAGCGAGATGTAAGCCATGAGCCATGTGGCAACTTATAGACTAATAGAAATGGGTTAATTTAAGATATAAGAACTAGATAACAAGAAGCCTGCCACAGCCATACAGTTTGTAAGCAATACAAGTCTCTGTGTGTTTACTCGGTTGGGTCTGAGCAGCTGCGGGACTGGCTGGTGAGAGAGATTTGTCCTGACTGTGGGCCAGGCAGGACCAGGAAAACTCCAGCTACAGTTGACTGTGATAACTGCACCAGTTTACACCCTCCACCAGTGTGTGGGACTTCTCCCTCCTCTACATTCTTGCCAGCATCTGTTATCTTTGGCCTTATTGATAACAAATGTTCTGACTGGGTTGAGTTGATATCTCATTGCAGTTCTGACTTGCATTTCCTTGATGACTAATGATATTTAAAATTACATTCATGTTGGTTATTTATCTTTTGTTCCAGCAATGTCTCTTCAGTTCAATTTTCTGCTTACAAATCTTATTTTTGTTGTGTTGTCTGTGTTGCTTCTATATTCTGGATATTGACCCCTTCCTGGATGCATATTTTGCAGATACTGTTCTTTGCTGACAGAATCCTACTGTCCACCTTTGCTGTGTGGTCATACCCAAAACTAAATGTCTACACTGGTACTCAACAGCATTCCACTATGTTTTCTTTAGTGCTTTTATTTTCAGGAATTTGAAACATTTTAGGTGCTTTTTATATTTTGTGATTGGTAGGGGTCCTTTCCCCAGTGTATGCTTTGGGTGCCTTTGTCAAAGTCTAATCTGTGTGAGGCAGGATTTACTCTGGGTCTCTTCTGTCCCGCTGGCCTGTGTGTTGGGTTTTATGCAGTGCCAGGCTGCTGTGGCTGTCACAGGTTTGAGGTCAGGTACGTTGCCAGCTCTCTTCTTTTTGCTTTCTTGCCTTGGCTAGCTTGGGTCCTTTGTGGTTCTTATATTGATTGGCAATATAAACCTAAACATACTTATTATTCATCGTGGCTTTTTCTGAAGTCTTTCATTGACTCAAACCAATGATTTGGCTTTACAATAACTGTAAGACCAGAGAAGGCTGGGTAGGGAGGGGGATAGGCAGGGATATTGACATTAAATATCAGCATCAAAAGGATATATCTCCTTTTTATTTTATTTTTTTAAAAAATCCTCTGCCTTCAAGGACAATATATGTAATGCCCAGTATTTGTTGGGTGCATTTCTGTGGGCAAAGTCCTGTGTCCAATAGACCAGTGCCCCTGAGCCCTTTTCCTGGATTCTGCCATATGAACAGTGGGAAGAGCACAGACTTTTTATGCTTCCTGTTGTGGGTGTTCTGCTGCCACTGGGTATTGTGCGATATTTTGAATGAATTCTGATGCTCCAGAAACTGCCAATTAAATCTGCCTTGAATCAGAGGTTGGTGCTAGTTACTAGCTGACCATAATTAACCAAAGCAGTTTTGGAGGACTAAAGACAGAAAGAGAGACACAGGAAGTAGTAGGGCAGGGCTTAGCGAGGATCTAGGCCTTTTTGGATTGAGGAACGAGAGAGAGGAACTCACACATTTCCTCGCTGCTGCTCTGATCATTCAGGTTCTTACCCCATATCTGATTCCCCAGTTTTTATTGATAAAGATTAATTAGATAAATGATTCAACTGGGCCTTTATGGTAAGTGAGCATTCACACCTGTTCTTTCCACACATCCTGAGAGGCCACCAGTGTCCTCCAACTACACAAAAGAGTGTGCAAGCTCCTCAGGGCCCTCACCTTGTCATCACAGGCTCTTCCTGAGCCCAGAGATTATGCCTGCAAACCTCCGCCCCTCCCCTCTCAGCTCCTCTGTGAACAGGCTTCTTGCTGTCAGGCCATAGAGGAGATAGGTGCATAAATTCTGATTCATGGAACAAAATTAGCTGTCATTGAAATCCTTTCGTGGGGTCTTTGCTACCATCACGGCCATCAGAGGATCAGTTAATGAGTTAATTTTAGGCATATTTAGCACAAGTGGTTGATAATTAAGATGTGACTATATACAAAACTCTTTGTAAAGTACATGTGATATTTTCCATAAAAATGGATGCTGTGGGATGTTCTGTATGGCAAATGTGTTGCTCTGATTGGTCAATAAATAAAACACTGATTGGCCCGTGGCTAGGCAGCAAGTATAGGCGGGACTAACAGAGAGGAGAAAAGAAAGAACAGGAAGGCAGAAGGAGTCACTGTCAGCCACCACCATGACAAGCAGCATGTAAAGATGCCGGTAAGCCACGAGCCACTTGGCAAGGTATAGATTTGTAGAAATGGGTTAATTTAAGATATAAGAACAGTTAGCAAAAGGCCTGCCACAGCCATACAGTTTGTAAGCAATGTAAGTCTCTGTGTTTACTTGGTTGGGTCTGAGCGGCTGTGGGACTGGCGGGTGACAGAGATTTGTCCTGACTGTGGGCAAGGCAGGAAAACTCTAGCTACAAATGGACAAGTTCACAATAAGGGTCTAGGGGAGAATCCAGTGTACAGAGCTCCCCAGACTGTTAACCACATCTGCTCCCAGCCTTCTGCATGGGTAACAGGTTATGCACCTCTTCCTTGGTAGGAACAAGCATGGGTTTTTAACATTTCTGGTTTCTCCAGTGCTTATCTGTGAGCAAAACAACCTCAACTTCCCCGAACCTCGAAGCAGGAAAATCCAGGTCACCGACTGAAGGCTGGTTTCCCTCTTGTAGGGAAGGGTATAGTGTCCCCCAATGTCACATTGGGTTAACAGGTGTTTTCCAGGTGACTCTGAGAGGAGTGTGTTCAAGGAAGGCAAGCAATGGGGAAGTGCAGACAGATCTTGCTTGTGTGGGGGAGGGGTGCAGAGACACCAAGGGTCCTTCACAGCAGGTACCGAGACTAGACTCCTTCCTCCAGCATTCCCACTGACTCACTGCTGCCACCTGGCTGGGGACACGTGAGACATCCACACTTGGCTGTGTGCCCAAACTTCAGCAAGACAGCTTGGTATGGCATGTGATTTGTCTTAGAGGCCAACCCTTCTGGACCCCCAAGACACACTGTCCCCGGGCACCAGGCTGGGTCTCCTTTCTCTCATGAGGTTAGGGAACATCGTAAATTATTCTTGGAAGAAATAGACTCTTTCTGCCTTGTTCTTTCCCTTGAATGACAGTGAGGGCTTGGAGCAGATATTTTCTTGGCTTAAAATGCCCCTTAAGCCATGTGGCCACTGACCTCTGCTGCATTCCATAGCACTCAGTAACATTATGGTTACTTTCATTTTTTAAAGTGTTATTTTATGTGTATGGGTTTTATCTGCATACGTCTATGCACCATGTATGTGCAGTGTCTGTGGAGGCCAGAAGAGGGTGTTGGATCTTCTGGTACTGGAGTCACATGTGGGTATTAGCTACCATTTGGGTGCCTCTGAAAGAACCTCGCCCCATAGTCACTTTCTTAGGGGATTATTTGGAGTTTTAACTGAAAGCATTGACTCACGGGCAGCCCAGGGGATCATCAACTTTAGAATAGATTAGACAAGGTGAAATGTAGTAGGATAGGGTGGAAGTTTCCAGAATTGGAAGGGATTATCTCCAAGAGGGACAATTTCTCTCATGATCCTTTGTGGAGTCCAGTGCATGATGAAGGAAGCTTCTCTGCCCACAGCCACAGCTGTGTCCCTAGGGGGGCCCACCCTGAAAGGATGCCCATACACAGTTCCCTAGGTAGTATTATGGAAGGTGAGATTTTTCATCTGGGTCAAGCTGCGGCTGACACTGGTGGAAGACTCTTGAATACTGGAGCCTCACAATGGGCTAGGTCCCCCAAACCTCATGTGAAGAACAACAGGAAACCTCCCACTGGCTCTCAGGTGAAGGTCAAAAGAACTTTTCTTCAGCCTTGAACATTTCAAAAAATGTACTTTTTCTTACCAACATCCTTTTTTTCTTTTTAAAATTTTATTTATTGGTTTTTTGAGACAGGGTATAGCCCTGTTTGACCTGGAACTTGCTATGTAGACCAGGCTGGTCTGCACCACTACTTTGGGGTTTAAAATTAAAAAAAAAATTTATTCAATGTATTTTGTTCATATTCTTTCCTCTTTCACACCCCAATGTCAAGTTCCTTTTCTCAAAAAAATTAATTAAATTTAAAAAGAAAGAAAAACCACCAAACCAAACCAAACCAACCAATCAACCAGCCAAAAAACTAAAGCATGGAGGCCATTTCGTGTCAGCTTATGTCTTAGTTGTGTTTCTGTTGCTGTGAAAAGACACCATGACCCTGGAAACTCTTATAAAGGAAAACATTTAATTGAGGCTGGCTTGCAATTTCAGATTACAATTTTAGTCAATTGTCTTCATGGCAAGAAGCATGGCAGTGTGCAGGCAGACTTGGTACCAGAGAAGGAGCTGAGAGTTCTACATTTTCATCCGCAGGCAACAGGAGACTGGTCACACCAGGCAGAGCTAGAACATATAAAACCTCAGAGCCCACCCCCCCCCCTTCCTCCAACATGGCCACATCTCCTAATAATGCCCTGTAGGCTAAGCTTTCAAACACATGAGTCTATGAGGGCCATAGTTATTCAAACCACCACAGCTTACTATTCTTGAACTGAGGCCTGCCCTAGAGTGTAGCTGATTCACCCAGAGTCACTCCATTGGAAAAACTGATGTCCCCTCTCTCAGAAGGTATCATTGCAAAGAGCTGTTTGGTTAGGGGTGGGATTTCATGGCCACTCCCACTTCTCTGTGACTTGGAATTGTGCAGGTCTTGTGTATGTTGTCACGGTCTCTGTGAGTCCATATGGGCAGCAGTGCTGCTGTGACTGGAGAACACTGACTCCTTGGAGTCACCACCATCTCTGGCTCTTACAACCTTTCTGCCTCCTCTTCTGTGTAGATCCCTGAGCCTTAGCAGGGGAGTATGATAGAGACATCTCATTTAGGGCTGAGTGCTCTGACTTTTCAGCCTTTTGTTGATGATAAGGGGTGATGTAATCTCTTCTGCAACTGCTTTTCCATTCAAATTAGGACATTGTTGTCAGTGCCTAGCAAAGCTGTAATGCTAGTCAAGGCTGGGAGTGGGGAAGGGAGTCAGGTAATAGCAGGGGACATCTGGTTCGCTGCCCAGGTTCTGCAGGGCCACCTGAGGCTGCTGAAGTATTGGCCACTTTGGAGCATTCTAGAATGCTGATTCAAATCAGGGGCTCAAGCTGGTAGGTGATGGTAGAAGACCTGAGGAAAGTCTGTCATAAGCACGTGGTTTACTATCAGATAATTTTGCTATTTGTTTCCTGAAGTAACCTGAAAGGATAGAGGATGATCATTATTATAAAGAGTATAGAGATCAGTGGGCCAAGGAGATGGAAGAGCCAGGGCCCCAAGGGAAACAAAATGAGAATTCTGTAAAAGTGATGGCCCCTGGAGGCCATTGAGTTGTCAACAGCACATGTTAGTCTCTAATCCTTTTTCCCACCTAGCTGGACTGGTTTATATTGTCCTTTTAGCAAGTCCAGGGCTCACTGGTTCTGCAGAACCACCTGGATTTGGCATGCTGCAAATGATTTTGGAGCAGTTTTTAGGCCACAGCTGATTCCCAGATGGAATTTGTAAGCTGAGTGGGAATCTGTTGGAGCAGATAGAGACCAGTGACAGACAGTAAGTTATGGAGCTTAGAGGAAAATCTTAAAGGTGTATACTTGAAACTTCTAGACTTGTGGTCCTGGTAGCTGGCATGGTGGTGGAAGGAGTCCTAAGACCAGGGGAAGGAGACAGCTCACTTTGAGGGGAGACAGTAGATGGGAAAGCTTAAACTGTTGACCAACTGCAGTGCTTATGTGGAATTGTTTGACCTGTGACAGGTGGATCCAAACCACAACTCCCAAGCTTACATGAATTTTTTTTAAGCTTACAAAAAGAGATGAAAGCTTTAGACATATATTAGCATGACACTGTTTATAATCTGCACTGAAATCCTCATTGTAGAAAAAACAGCTAGCAGTGTCTGTAAACAGCTGGAGTAGACGCAGGCCTTTGAGCCACAGCAAAACCTTGAGGACCCAAAAGGATGGTTCTGGGTTAAAAGCATGGATGCTCTTTTTTCTGTCCAGAAGGCAGGATATATATGTACAGATTGTACAGAGATATTTAGTGCAATATTTAGAAAACAGAAAGATTAGATTAATAGCTTATCAGAACTCTACTAATATGTTAAAATTCTGAACTTTTAAGGTCTTAACATCATGTATCATCTTTAAATCTCATTCTTTACATACCTTAAATCACTTCCTCACACCTTTACAGCTTGTACTTACATTAAATCATTTCTTAGACCCTCACCACTTACATAAGCTCATATCCTCAGACCTTTGTAACTTGCATTTATACACCTTAAATCATTTCCTTACTTATATAAACTTTAAACCTTTTTTCCCCATCCAGTTATTTACCACAAGATATAAGTGGTTGATTACTGAGAGTAGTCATTGAAAAGCATGTTCTTTTAAATAAAGTAATAGTAAAAAGTTAGTTGAGTTGGTTTTGTGAGTTTATCTTTCAGTGTGAAGCCCGTGAGTCTGCATTTCTCAGCAGGAGACCTCGTAGCTCTAGAAAAGGCAAGGCCTGATTCTTACATATGAAATGGACTGACCAGGAATCTGCAGCTTTGAGGGGGAGCTGGTATGCTTGCTGCTACAAAACTGGCTACAGTCAGCCTTAACAGCTTCAGAGATCTGAGAAGGATAAATTTGAACAAGTATAATCCAAATGGACTCTGTGCCAATTAAAATGACAGAGACTTACCCACTACCTGGATGGCCAGCCTGGGCTCCTCAATGGCAAATCTCATTGGCTTTTTTTTTTCAGGGGAGGGAGCTGAGGCCATCAGTCTTTGGCTTCACACAGGATAGCATTTAAGTCTTTGCCTGTCACACAGGGCAGCATTAAGTCTTCAGATGCCAGAACCAGAAGGTCTGAGAGACTTCTCTGTGGAGGAGGAACTTGGGAAAACTGACCTACCTTGGCAAGGCAGAGTCAGTCAGTCAAACCAACACTGTCCATAGTTTGAGCAAATCCCCCAGGAGCAGACACGGTATGGGGCAGCTCTTTGTGCAGTGGTTAGCGTTACCACAATCCAGGCAGAATCTTCTTTGGAGACAGCCCCAGCTACTGCTACCAGAGGCTGGTATTTTGTCTATCAAGGAAGCCTTTTCATTAAATACTTCAAATGCCATATTCAGCAGATCACTCTGAGGGCTTGAGGGTCATCATCTAATCTATTAGGTATACCTGATTTTAAACAAACTTAACCTTGATAGCATATACAGGAGGCTAAAGGTTGTCCCTGTAAATGAATTACATTTGTATGTAGCATGACTACAAGCATAGTTCTGAGCACATTGAAGAATTTGATCATTTATAAGGTAACTGACCATTAACTTGCATATCATAATTATTTTTAAGTTTCCAAGTTAGTAGCTTTTTAAAAATTTTCTTTTTCTTTATTCTATGTGTCTTTTACATCATGTGTCTTAAAAATCATCCATTTTCTGGTCTCTTCATATCCACCTTCTGCCCCTGCAACCTCCTCCCTGCAAAAAATGTAAGAAGCCCACACCATCAGGGACAGCTCTATTGTGTTGCCCAGGTGAGGTACAGGGTGCTGCAGCTGGTGAGGGGCAGGGACAGCCCTCCTGCTCTTGGGACCCCAGGGCCAGCTCCTCTACCTATCTCAGGCATTGATGGCTGAGAGGAGGACATTGCTCCTTTGCCCAGGCCCCCAGATATCAAATGAGTAATGGGGACAACTCTCCTTTGCTTACACCATGGGGGCTGGGTCACCTCTGACCACCAGGCAGCTCTGCTGTACCACATAGGCAAAGGGCAGGGCCCACTTTCCTGAGTCTGCAGGTGATAAGGGGGAGGGTCAGCTCTCCCATCTCATCTGTTGCAGGTGGTAAGGGGCTGCTAAGTTAGTAGCTTTTATAAAATTAAGATTTTACAGTTTTATCCCTGTTAGGTTTGAGCCTTCAAAATTGAACTGAAGATTTAATCGAAGATCCTTTAGCATCAAAATATAACTGTAAACCACAAATACAGTCTACAGAGAGCCTTTCCGGATCCTTTCACAGTGTAACTTTATAGAATATCAGTTTGTTGTATGAGTCAGTTTATCCAAATAGCTACAGTGTAACAAAGTTAGCAAAAACAAAGAGGCTGGACATAAATCCTCAAATCAGTTTCTGTCAGCCTGAATAGTCCTTAGGAATTTATAAGCCTTATGTATAAAAAAATACCTTATTGCCGGGCGTTGGTGGCGCACGCCTTTAATCCCAGCACTTGGGAGGCAGAGGCAGGCGGATCTTTGTGAGTTCGAGGCCAGCCTGGGCTACCAAGTGAGCTCCAGGAAAGGCACAAAGCTACACAGAGAAACCCTGTCTCGAAAAACCAAAAAAAAAAAAAAAAATACCTTATTCATCAAACCTATGTCATTCCTTATCTTAAATGTTTTAGAAGCCTGGTGTTGACCAGTCAACAAAGACAGAAGTGGTCAGACATGCATCTCTAATCAGTTTTATAAACTGGGTAGACAATTATAACCTTGGGAGTTGATAAACCTTCAACAAACATAAGTTATTCCCTATCTAGAACTTTTATTCTTAGGACAAAAGTCATTATACAAAAACCCATTCTAATCCAAAATATCTTGGAGACCTGCTGCTGCCTCCTCAGTCTAAAAAGGAGACACGATGAGCAGAGGGCTCAGCCGGACTGAGAGGTCCTACGGGAGCTGCCTTAGGTGGTTGATAACACGTGGGCATCTTATTCAAGATGGTGGTGAATTTAAATGGATGTAGTATCTTTTACCTTAGTAAGGATGGCTGTCAGCCACATGATTGCTTCCACCCTGATGAGGTCATCAGCCAAGATGGCGGCAAGACACATGGTTACTCTTTACTCCAAGGTGAGTCCGTAAGCACACACCCATTTTTCATTTAAAAAAAAAAACAAAACTTTTTTTCCTAAACAAGAGTTGAATCCAAGTTACATATAGCGTATGTTGTAGCAAATTAAGATAACCTATTTATAGATTTTTAACTATTAACTTATTGTTACAAGTTTTCAGCTAACTTTTTGCTAAAGATATTATGAAAGTTTTTAAACCATACCCAGTGAACTTACAAATCCTGAGATAGTTTGCAAAATAGTCTTACAAATCTTGACATAAAATTTATATTTTAGCAAAAGTTTTAGAGATATAAGAGAAAGAAGCAATTTAGAGTTAAATAAAACCAAGAAAAGGAGTGTGAGATAAGCAGCTGTGGTTCTATTGGGAATAGTTCACTTCTTTTCCCAGACAGGGCTTCTCTGTGTAGTTTTGGAGCCTGTCCTGGATCTCACTCTGTAGACCAGGCTGGCCTCGAACTCTCAGAGATCCGCCTGCCTCTGCCTCCTGAGTGCTGGGATTAAAGGTGTGCACCACCAGCACCAGGCAGGGATGGTTCACTTTTTAAAGCTGTAACACGCACAGTGCCTTCTCTGGACTCTTCTGTTTTGCTTTCCTCCTGTCAGAGGCGGTCAGGCGGCCTGAGCCAAGACAGATTTTGGAGGAAACTTTTGAACTGGCTTGCTCTGGGCTGGAGAGGAAGGGCCATAACCCAACTCCAGCATTAAACAATTTTAATATCATCCACACCCACAAGTCATCTGAATCTCTGTAGGACTGATCCAGTGGTCAGAGGGAGGAAGCAGGGCCCCAGACAGCAAGGGAGGCAGGATGAGAGCAGGCAAAGGAGGCGCAGAGACAGGAGATTTTTGAGGATGGGGAGCAAACACAGCTTAGAGATTTGGGGATCAGTTGATTGTGAAGTGACAGAAGTTGTTACAATCCGTACAAATTTGGAAATTGATTGTGCCTTCATTGGTCACTGAGCTGTACTGAGGCCGACCTGTTTGATGTAAGATGCCCAATGGACTCTCAGAGTCCGAGGAGGAAAGAGATTAGAGAAGGCAGGTGCAGATGACTGGGAAGACCCCATGGTTAGAGACATGAGCCAGAGGAGAGACTTAGGGAAAAGGGTCACAAAGGGGAACTCCACCAGAGGAAGGGGTCCAATAGCTTAGGGGCCCAGGAGGGTGCAGAAAAGTGCGTGATGTACCTGTGGGACTTACCTAGCAAGCTGACAGAAGGGACAGAGGCAGAGACAGAGCAGGCAGCTCCTGGGGGAGGGTGAGGAAGTTCCAGGAGGAGCTGAGAGCACCAGGAGCAGAGTGGATGACAGGCAAGAGACAGAGCAAGCTCCAAGAGTGGGCTAAGAATGGGGAGGGGGAAATGGGAGGAAGTGTTCTGGTGATAAGAACTTCAATCCAGGCCCAAGCAGACCAAGAGACTTGTCAGAGAAGTGTCCCAAATCCCAAAGAAGGGGTGTCCTGTCCCATGTGACAGGTGCCCAGTAGGGCAAGAAAAGCCACCCGGCACACTGGTAGGACTTTTGTAGGAGTAGGCTCCAGGAGCCAGCAGACAAGAGCAGGTAGGTCCAAGGTGACACAGCAGTGCCAGGACAGAGACAGAGCCTTTCCAGGTGATGGGTGCCCAGGAGTCAGAGGCCGAGAGGTGCCTTGAGTCAGTAGAGAAGTAGGAGTAGCTGAAGAGGTGGACTCTGGAGTTTGTAGTCAAATATGGTGGGTGGCAGAAGCCAGCAGAAACAAATGATCCATACATACCTTAGGAGATCCAACTCAGCTGCTTGATTCAGTTAGGAGAGGTTGGGTCCCTTGGAAAGGGGTCCATTTGTGCTTCTCCTGGGTTTTGGCACCAGAGGCATAAGCTGGCACCATGACCATGCCATGGCTATGTTTAAGGTTTTAGATATAAGAGAGAACAGCCAGAGGCATCTGGAGGAGTCCAGAGAGAGAAAGCAGACTGAACATGGCCAGAACACTAGACCTGGACATGAGCGATCAGAAGAGTGGAGAGCAAGAATGAATAGAGCTAAAATATCAAGGTTGTAAGAATGAGTAGCTGGGGGGAAGGGACGTCCATGAGCTGGAGGGGAGGTGAGGTGAGAAGAGACATTTGTCCCTTCTGCCTTTTGAAATCCGGTGAAATGGAGTTTCTTTTGGATCTGACAGTAACCAATAGCATTGGGAACAGTTTAATGTCTGGGGACATCTATGGGACCCTTTGGGCCAATAATTCAAAAATATGCAACCCATTCCTGACCCTGATTTTTCTTGGTAGCATATGATGGGGCTGGGGAAGGGAAACAGAATATAGTATTCAAAACGGAGAAATGGGAAACTAGAATAAAAGGATTAGTTAGGGAAACGAGAGGGAATGTGGAGGACAGCTAACACTAATGGCCTTTTGAAAAGCCATATGGAAATCTACTGCTGTGGAAGATTCCTAAAACATATGCATATATAAAGAGAATCTAAATGGAATCTCCACATGAGGGGACAACTTCCTCATTTTCATGGTGGGTGGGGAGCCTTGGTGGTGAAGGATGGCCACCGTTTCCTGGCTCTGAAATCTGCACTCTGCATGCCGCTGTCCTCAGATCAGCTCAGAGGAGGGAAGGATGGCTGTTGCTTGGCCACCTCTAGGTGACTCTGTGGTCAGCTCTCTGCAGGGCCTGCCACAGGCTTTCTCTGAATCTCTGAGGAACAGAATTCTGAGAAGCCAGCAGCCCCCAACCTGTCACAATGCGATGCATCGCACATTTGCTAGCCTGGCACTTTGAGTCTTAATTTTTTTCAAATGTTTAATTTTTATTTTATGTGCATTGGTGTTTACCTGCATATATGTCTGTGTGAGCATGTCAGATACCTGGAACAGGAGTTACAGACAGGTGTGAGCTGCCATGTGTGCTGGGAATTGAACCTGGAGCCTCTGGAAGGGCAGCTCTGAATTGCTGAGCCGTCTGTCCAGCACACTTGCCCCTCTTCAGTTGGCCAGTCAGAGGTCTGGGCTCCAGTGCTGGCTGTTGTGGATTAAAGCCTAGGAAGCTGCCTTGGTCATGCAGGGCCTTGAGCCCAGAGGCTGATGCCATCCCAGGCTTCACCGGCCAGCTGTGGGCTTGAGGGCTGAGCACACTGTCCAAGACACAGAACCCACCCCGTGAGCTATGAGGGTGACAACCAGGTGTAATCCCACAGCTGCAGGGCTGGCAGTCTAAGCATCCCACCCCTCAGATGGTGAAATGAGGCTCCAGTGATGTCCTTTCCCGTGTCCCTACCTGGGAGGGGGCTAGACACTGGTCCGTCGCAGGCCTCTGGCCTCCCTGTGCTCCTGTGGGAGCAGTGGACTCTACCCCCACCACTGCTGCTGGTGTCCCGTTTGCTCATCTGCTGAGTGCTGCATCTCACTGGTCAGACTGCAAGTTCCAAAAAGCCAGAGGCCCATCTTTTCATGGCGAGTCTCTAGCTCCGGGCAGCGTAGACACGTCAGATGCTCAGTAAACAGGAGTGGCTAATGTGTGGGCCTCTTTTCAAGGAGGGCATGGGGTCTGTTGACTTCCTATGAGTACACAATGCAGCAGGAGGACAGGCTGAGAACGACCTGTGGCCTCAGGACAGGAGCTCAGAGATGAGCCATCAGTGTGGGCACAGGAGAAACAATAGCCCTACATAATTACCACCTCCACCAGCTGGTTTGCCTGTGACGTACCGGGGAAGGCATGGCGCTACACCTGTGTTCTACAAGGTCTGCCGTGCTGTGTGCGACTTGGTTCTGGAACTCTGACTGGGGACGCACGGAATTAGCAAAGTAAGACACACGGTAGCTGAAGTTTTCCTGTGTCCCACCTGGCCTGCGGTTGGGACAAACCTTTCTTACCTACCAGTCCCTCCCGTAGTCACTCAGACCTAAGTAAACACACAGAGGCTTATGCTAATTAAAACTGCTTGGCCATTAGCTCAGGCTAACTACTGACTAGCTCTTACACTTAAAATCAACCCATTTCTGTTAATCTACATGTTGCCACGTGTTTCATGGCTTTACCTGTGTGCCATTACATGCTGCTCCCTGGACAGCAGGCAGGCATCTCCTGACTCAGCCTTCCTCTTCCCAGAATTCTTCTTGTCTGCTTACCCTGCCTATACTTCCTGCCTGGCTACTGGCCAATCAGCGTTTTATTAGATCAGTGTACAAAAGCATTATCCCACAGCAACACACAGACACCCACATAGTAAAATTTGGAGTCTACCACTGCCCTACCTGGAGGCTGTGTGTTTATTAGGCACAGCACAGAGGGAGGGGTTATCTAGTCTTTGAAGGAGGCTTCTGTAGCTAAGCAGTCTTGGGCTGTAAACATCTTTGCATACACTGGCCAATCAACCATAATCATTCGTAGTTGGACTCAGGAGGAAGGCTTTGCCATTCCTCTGAGCCTCACTGGGGTAAGGCTGTGAGTGGGGCTGAGGCCTTGGAGTTCTCGACCTGCAGCATCTATGTCAGCGAGACACATTCAGTCAGGACTTGGCTCACTCATAGCAAAGTGAAACCAGAGTGTGAGATTTCAGGATGCAGTGTGGGTGGAGCTGGATGGAGTCTCCTAAGGGCTGCCTGCCGGGCAGGGCTGGACTTCTAAAGCAGACTTGGTAGCAGGGATCAAGCAGAGGAAGGGGGATGGGTGTGGCTTGGGTAGAACACACCAGGGTGGGAACATACTCTCTGGGGTAAAGAGGTTGCCTCCTCTTTTAGAGGAGGGGTGAACTGGAGACTGGGGGGGAGGGGGGCTAAGGCCACTGGCCACAGGTAGCAGATAGGGACAAGGTCTTATTTACAGTTGGCTAACTGAAGGACAGGGAAGCTATGAATTCGACAGCAGGGCTTTGCTTGGCCACTGAGTGGCTGTGGTTCAGGGTAGGAACAAGGAGGCAGGAGCTGGCTATGCCATGCTGAGGGCCAGGGACACTGTGGAAAGGTGAATGACCATCTCCGCATGGTCATAATGGGTTGTAATTCTTTGGCAGGAAGACGGCACCCATTGCAGCCATTTTTCTTTTTCTTTTTTGAGGCAGGGTTTCTCTGTGTAACAGCCCTGGCTGTTCTGGAACTTGCTCTGTAGACCAGGCTGGCCTCGAACTCAGAGAAACGCCTGCCTCTGCCTCCAGAGTGCTGGGATCAAAGGTGTGCGGCACCAGCTCCTCTCATTTTCTCAGGTAGAGAGCAGAGCTATGCAGGAGAAAGTTCCCGCAACGCTGGACAGCTGGGGACAAGGGCGAGGCACTTGTGGCACACACGTGGCTATGATTAGCAGGAGAAGTTTGGGTCACGTGATCTAGTTCCTGTACCCCGTGATGGCTTGAAGCTGCTGGGACACAGGATGATCACTGGCTGGCTGGGCCCCTGAAGCTGCCTGAACCTATGCCAAGTGACTGCTCACTTGCTGGGCCCTTGGCTCCTCTAAACTACAGGTGTCCCCTGCACTCTTCGTCTCCCCTGTGTCATTTAAGATGTAAAGTGCTCTGACCGCCTCCCCCATCCCTACCCTGTGGCAAATCCTGTGCTGCAGGAGCCTGACATGGGCAGGGACCCCCACATCAGGAGGCCTCCTCTGCAGTCCGCACTGTCAATGGTGGCACTTCCAGAACCACTCACTTCACACCCGTCACACAGATGTCTTGACCCGCTGCTGACAAGGGCAGACAAGCAGTGGGGTCTCTTGCAGGTAAGGTTGCCCATGTTGCTAAGGAAGGAAAAGCAGGTGAGGTCAAGCCGTGGCCAGCAGCAGTCCTGCCTGGCCAGGCGCTTCCATGCTTGCCTGACCTCAGAGCTAAAAGAAGTGGATGTTCTCCCAGTTCTAAACAGTCCTTATGAGGACACATCGAATGGGTCCCTCTACCAAAGGAGGAGGTGTCCTCATGAGCACTCATGCTGGAACTCAGACTGATGTAGGGGTGACAGTGGCCACAGGCACTCCCACTCTGTCCTTCGGTGGTCACTCGGAGAACTTTTAAAAGCAGAAAGCAGCCTGCATGAGCAGCAGCAGGTCATGCTCGGAGATAGTTCTGCATCTGCTCAGCTCTCTGACATGAAAGGTGGCACTGGCAGGCTTGGCCAGCACAGCCCACCCCGTGCTGGTAGCCAGCCCTCCAAGGAGGCAGGTCACAGGGAGGTGGCTGTGTTCTAGAGTCCCACTCATGTGGCGGCGTGGTCATTTCTTTTCAAGTTGTAGCGAGTGAGGAACAGCAGGTCATCTTTGGCAAACTAAGCCAGGAAGGTCCCGCGACCACGGCACACTCGTAAGATAAGGCAAGGCTATAACCCTCTGTGTAGCACACAGTATGTTTGAACTCACAATTCTAATCTGATCAGAGAGGACAGCATGAAACACAGAGACATGTATAAAAAACTAGATGACAACAGGGCTTAATCTAAGCTTGGCGTATATATAAAATTGTATTTAGCTGCTATAATCAAAACATGAGCGATTAGAACTGATGATTACCACGTGGTTAAAGAAAAAGGTTCTATATATCCAGGATTTTAAAATGTGCAATTCGACAGAAGTACCTGATAAAATCACAGGGAAGGAATGCATTCTGTACCAGCAATGCAGGTAACAGAGAGGACGCAATGTTCAACCAGGAAGAACGGAGTCACTTAGAAAAGACCACACTCTCCATTCCTGTTTGTTCCAAGCAGAGAGTGGACTGACTGGGGACCACAGAAACATCTCAGTGTGAACACAGGAGCTCTCATGTGGCACCCACACAAGCAGAGGATTGGGGGGGGGCATATCAGGTAGGTTAGGGACTATGAAATGCCCATTCAAATGGTAAGGAATCAGCCTGTCACCTTCTTGGCCCCGTGAATAGCTAGTAATACTCAGCTATGACCCTTATTCTCAAAGCAAAGGGAATGTTGGGGACAGTGCCCCAGCTGGGACAGACATGGCCAGTACTGTCCCCGGGCTGGAGGGGTGAGTCAATATTCCTATCTTAGGTCTAAGGGTACCCTCAGGGGATGGATGTCCATCATGTGGTGGTCCTGGTTCTTACAGAGGATCTTTATGGGACATCGAACTAGTCCTCCTCAGAGTGCTGGGAGGACTAGGCAGAGGCCGGGGCGTAGCTCACCAGGCACGGCTGAGCCTTGCTACCATGTGAGTCATGAGCCCTGCTATGGAGCCCAGCTAAGGAGAAATCCTCATCGATGACTCGAGCATGGGCAGCATCCTGACATTAGCACACCTGTCTGCAGAGAAAGACAGTGCTGGGGGGGGGGGGTGTCAATGCCCAGAGCTCTGCTGCCCTCGAAGGACAGGGACAGAGGCAGATAGAACGGGCTGCCTCTGCCAACAATCCCCACTGTCCCCAGAACACCTGCTTGGGCACAGAAAGCCCTTCTCTGTGCAAGAAAGATGTGTTGTGCCTGATACAGCCCTGTACTCTGCTAACCGAGGAGTGTCACACCTATGCCAGCCCAGGCAGGGGCATGGGGCAGGAAGACCCATCCTAGCAGTGGTGCCTGGGTGCAGTTTACAACTGAGTGCCCAGAGTGGAAAGGGGTGAGCAGGAGCTCTGCATCTTCTGGCACCTGGAATGTTCTTTAGTAAGCCTGCTCCCGTGGAAGGGACTCCAAATCTAATTCCAAGTGGGGGTCTGGCTCTGGGTGGTGTGAGTGTGGTTTTCCTTTGTGTTCACTGAACAGGCCGCTGGAGCTTACAGCCACCTTGCTTCCTGGCTATGGAGAGTCTAGAAGGTGAAATGCAGTTTCTCAGAGAGGAACAGAAATGGCTGAAGTTTATCAACCCAGGGCTGGGAAACGAGCCCAGGCCGGGAGGCACTCACTCTGTTCTGCTGCCGTGAGTCTGCGGTTGGGCTTCTGAAGGCAAGACTGAGGCCGCCTGCCAGATTCCCACAGTGTCAACAATTTTCCCGTGGCTGAAGCTTTGATAAAAGGGAGTCTTGAAAGCAGCCCTTCCTTCCAAGTGTAACTGACAGGTGTTGGGGAGGAGGGCCTGGAAGACAGCTGGCTCGGTTGTGGTCTGGTCTGACAGTGGGCACGGAGCTAGCCCTAACTCGGAGCAAGGGGCACAGGGGCAGAAGGGCCTGGAAAGGTCTGTCTGCACTTATGGTGAACACAGCGCATTGAAAGAGGGAACCTCTTTCTAAATGGTTCCAAAGGGTTGTGCCAATGCCAAATGCATGCTGGGAAAGAAACACTGGTCCAGCAGGGTCTCCACTAGTGGGGTCCCTGTGTTCAGATGTCCAAGGGGCTCACGATGGTAAAGCCAGAGTCCTTGCTGCTGTCGTCATCAGGGCTGGAGCTGGGGTTGCTGGAGGAAGCTGAGGCGGGGCCCATCAACGGGTCTGAGAACACCAGTGGGGAGCAGGCTGGGGCTCTGCTTTTCCCGGATGTGCTTCTGAGGGGGAGAAGAGGCTGGGACTGGCCTGCCAAGGCCCCCCTGGCACTGCGCCCCTCATCTTCTCTGGAAACGAGAATGAAGTCATCTGAGGTCCCTCCACCCGTACATCCTGGCAGCTCTGAAGAGGCCTGTGGAGTCAAGACCAGAGGAGATGGTGAGCACAGGAACGGCCACACTGCGCAGGGGCCTGCGAGCAGGGTGGCTGTCTCGGCCAGGTGGCCATCTCACCCTGCACCCCATTTGGTTGTTCCATGGCCCTGACGCTCTGACACGTGGTAGTGGTGTGGAGCCAGTACGGCCTTGCGAGCCTCTGAAACCAAACACTTGCTTCCCAAGAGACAGAAGTCAAGTTCCTGTTTGAAAAGCTGCAAGGAAAGGCGGTATCCGCACTGCAGGGGGCAAGGCCCAGGAGCCAGCACCAAGCCAAGGGCACCACCCTGGGAGCGGCCTCGAGGGAACCACTGTGAGCTTGAATCTCACACCTACGAGACAGGGTGAGGGCTGCATCTCCTACTCTGCGGGCACAGTGTGGTGAGACGGCAGGGCAGACCCACAAAGCTGGCTTTTGAATGTGAGCTCCCACATCTGGAGTGATTTTCCTGTCTCACAGCTAGCTAATCTTGGGTGCACATGTGCGGGTCTCCTGGAGCAATGTTGGTAACTGGTAAGTTCCAGCAATAAATAGTAAACCAAGAAAAATAAATCGGAAAATCATGAAAAGCAAAGTTCAGATGAAAAACACATAGCACTTTAGTCCACAATTATTTTTCCCTTTACAACATTTAAGTGGATTTTTATTGTTTTTAGCGGACAGTCACTAATATCTATGGATACACGTAAAAGTTTGGGGTTAGCTGGGGGTGCTGGCTCACACTTTCAATCCTAGCACTTGGAAAGTAGCTTGGTCTACATATTGAGACCCTGTCTGGAAATAACAAAGTTAGCTAGCAAAGCTATAATCTTGCCAAGATGATCCAGTGTGCGGTAAGGACTCACTTTACCTCCGCACCTGCCCCTCCACCACGAGGCAGAGAATGACCTTAGAGGGCTGACAGAGAATAAGCCTGCCTCCTATCAGCTGCTTCTTGCAGAAGATGAAGACAAGGCCATGGGGCTCCTTTTAGTGCAAACCAGATAACCACAAAGAGCCTGGGTTGATCTCGGATGCAGCTAAGGAGGAAAATGCATGTCTACTAAATGTTGAGACATGCATTCTGTGCTGACTGCTAATGAGGCACCCCATCCACCAGAGAATGCAGCTTGTGCTTGACCAGCTTCTCAAGGCAGGGTTAGGAGCACCTTGAGGCTCTCCGGCACTTAAGGAACCTGGTGGGGAGGATAGGTTTGCACAGGGCTCTTGAGCAACAGAAGAAGCTGTGCAGAGCATCTGCAGTTCCTAATCCCTATCAACTTTCCTGGGACAGAAAGTACTCCATAGTTCTGGATTTAAAGGACACTTTCTTTCTGCATCCTGCTGGGTCCTGGGTCCTGGGAATTGTTGATTTTAAATGAGCAGATAGACACAACAAAACAGCACTTGAAGACAGTGCTTCCACAGGGCTCTAAACATTCCAGGACCATTTTTAGAGAGATCCTGGGCAAAGACTTGAGGAGAATTAAAAGTCTGCCACAATATGTAGATAATAATATACTAACTGCAAGCCTGTCAATGGGGTTCAGATAAAAACATCTAGAAGGCTTTACATTTCTTGGCTTGAAAGCTACAAAGTCTCCAAGGAAAAAGCACAGGAGTCCAAAGACACAGGAACAAGCTTTAGAACATCTCCAGGACAAAAGCCTTAACCCAGACAAGTGCTGGCAATTTGTCAGCTAGCTTCTAAAAACCTAGAAACAGCCGGGAGAATTCCTGGGCATGGCTAGTTTCCATTCTACTTGGGTTCTCAAATCTTAGTTAATCCTAAATCCCCACATATGGTAAGCTGCAGGGAAAAGAGATTGATTTCTTTTAATGGGACAGACAGTGTAATCAAGCTTATGAAGCTTAAGGAGCTAAATGCTATTGCTTTAGGTCTGCCAGACCTAACTATGTGATGTGATTTATATCGTCACGAAAGACAAGGGGTCACAGTGGGTGTGTTAACTCTGATGCTCTGTCCTCTAAGAAGAGTGAGGGTCAGTTTCTGTAAACAATTTTATATTGTGTCCCAAGGATGGACATCGTGCTTAATCAAAGGTTAAAAACCCCCAAACAATAGCAACAAAACCCTTGACTATGGGCAGCCATTGACGGGGAGCACCCCACTAGCTCTCTTTGGCAGGACTGTCCTTCCCAACTCTGAGGAACTTCCTTTAATTTCATGAAAGCTCATTCTCATAAGCATTCATCAAGACTCCTGTACCTGCTTGGTGGCCCCGGGAACTGGGTTGCTCTGGTCCTGGCCACTGGAGCAGTAGTGGTCATCGGCAATGGTAATCTGCTCATTCTCCTCAGCCTCCAGCTGGCTCTGGTTGAAGCGCAGGGAACCTTTCAGAATATCTTTGATCTATTTTCAAAGGAGAGGAAAATAACAAAAAGATGAACGAGTTTGTAGCTAAGTGCTGGGTAGCATCACATACATTTGAAGTAAACTAGTCATTGACCTGTTTTTCCTACTGTAATTCCTTTCTAGAAGTCTAGAGCATGAGGAGAACTTGTAGAAAGAATAGGTCCTAAGCTTTACGCTGTGTGCTAGCCTGAATAGTATGCTGAAATCTCTTGCCTTCTTGAGCAAGACACCTTGCAGAGGAGTTAATGGGAATCAACCCTTCGTCCAGACTGCCCATGCCATGTACTCTGCTGCTCTGCTCATCAACTGTGCTGCATCACAGTACTTCCCCACAGTAGCCAAGTCTTATACAACAGCACCCCATCCCCCACCTTCCTTCATCACGGACGGCTGCACCTTGACATCTCTGTAGGAGGAGAGCACAGGCAGTGAGTTTGAGAGAGGGCACACAACCCTCACTATATATATATGTATGTTATGCTGTTACAGTCACTCTCTTCTCAGTTGCTCTTGTGATCCCTCACCATGTCTAATCGCTAAACCTTAGTTTAGGTCAGTTATGTGTAGGGAAAAATATAGTACATAGACAATGCAGTAAAACCTGTGATTTTAGGCATTTAGGGAAGGGTCTTGGGACATACCCCATGGATGAAGTGGAGAATACTGGAGTATGAATGTTAACATCACACTGTAAGAAATGAACCATTGGTGAAAACCCAACTGTTTCAAAGTTATGAAGACATGACTCTGTTCAGGTTAGCACTGTGCTGATTATGCAGTGGGAAGTGCCATCTGCGCAGCTGCACAGCCAGAAAGTGGTTCCATTCCCGCCGCCTGTTCAGATAGTAACGTGCTCCTTTTCACTGACACTGCATCTTGCTTAGACCTGCCAGGGGCAGGTAAATTGGGCTCTTGAGGCCCATTGAAAGTAATGACTATCATCTGTGCTTCCAACAGCATCCAAGTATTTGTAAATAAATGACCAAACCTTATGTTGAGGTAAGGTGCAAATGCAATGGGTCTTGTAGGAAGAGGAAGTAGGGGCAGCTGATGGGGAAATGGAAAACCATTTGGGCTACAAGCCAGTGAGACAGAGTCCCTAGGAGTAAGGAGCCTGAGGAGGCACAGACTCAGAAGGAACTCTACCTGGCCTGATATCAGTGAATGGCTCTTTATGGTCCTATATACTGTAAGGGAATCATCCCAGAGTAGGCACAATGCTGGCCCATGGAACACACACATGGTATCACAGTCATGAACATACCTGCTTTAACCCTGCCAAGGAAACCAGAATTTGATCTTCTTTTTCCAAATTCTCTTGTAATACCACATCTTGAATATTTACTGAAAATAGAAAAACAACATTTTATAACAAACGCTCTGTCTACAACTTACATGTTGCCACCCAGCTTTAGAGATCTCCCACGAAGGGTGCTCTGCAGACTGCAGCTGGTGGCAGGAAGCACATCACTGGGTCCGGCAAGCATAGCCTACACGCAGGCTCCCCCTGCACTTCCTCCATGTGCTGAAATCAACTCCGATGAGACACTGGGGAGCCTCTCACTGACTTGTGCTTTGGCCCTTGTCCCGTTTATGAGGAAAAGTTCTTCCTTGGGCTTTCTTCACCACCTCATACCTCAATGGCCCTTAGCTTGTTTCCTTCTAGAGATCAGGTCCTCCTGAATGACTAAAATTAATAAACAGGTTGTCTCTGGTGATTTGTAAGAATAAATCATGTTGCCAATTCAATGGAGTATTAATAGTAAGAGGGCAAACTCATGGCATCAAGACCTTAGATACCAATGCCTGTGGAGCCAACTTGTTTTAACCTAGTATCTTTAAAGGAGAATGTTTCTGTTCTCTAGGGACCATAGGTCTTTCCTTCAGATCTGACCTAAGGGACCAGCCAAAATAGTGCTGATCATCACTGATACTCAGCACCTGCTGACATATTGCAGTGCGATGTACAGTATTGTGGTGGTGGTGGTGGTGGGGGAGAAGATACAATTAAAACACATTTCGGGCTGGAGAGGTGGCTCAGAGGTTAAGAGCACTGGCTGCTCTTCCAGAGGACCTGAGTTCAATTCCCAGCAACCACATGGTGGCTCATAACCATCCAATACGAAATCTGGTGCCCTCTTCTGGCCTGCAGGCATACAGACAGAACACTGTATACATAATAAATAAATCTTAAAAAAAAATCCTTCATACAAGATGCTGCTAGGCAGACCAGTTTTGAGGCTCACTTTAAATAAGTTCCATAATCTTTACACCTTTTAAGTTCTCTCACTACCATGGCCTTAGAAGATACCCAACTTATAATTCTTGAAACATTATATTCTTCCCTTGAGACCTGCCCGAGGAACATATGGCCCATGTGTGCCTCCCTTCTTGTACCTTTTCTGGTACCCCCTCACACCACTAACCCTATTTACCCCACACTAAAAGTCCTTAGCCACCATTCCTAGACAAGCAGTCCAGACTCCCAGCACCAACCCTATCCTGCTCTGTATTTCATACATCCCTGCTGTCCATACTTGGCCTCTTCAGTAGGCAGACACTAGGCCCATGCCACTAATTCCACTCATCCCTGCAACCTGTGGACTCACCCTCCCTAGGAAGAGGCACCAGACCCCACAGCAGCATTCTACTCACCCTCATGACCTGCCCTAGCAACACATGCTTCATGCCTGCCTTTTAAAGCTCTTTCTGGCACCCTTTTCAGGTAGGAAGGCCTAACTCATACTGATAATTCCATCCACCCTGGCTCAGTGACCTTACCCCTCCCCATCTCTAGGCAGGGAATCTAGACTCTCTTTACCTAATGAACCCATGCCACTGCCCTGCTACCCACACTTGGCTTCTTTTCTAGCTAGACAATAGATTCACACTCCCAACTCCACCTATTCCCAAGACCTGAGTACCACCCTTTTCCAGAAAGGTTCACAAGATGTGTACCTGAAACTTCTTTAACCCCAGTGTGTTGCCAGAGGAACATGTGTCCTGTGTGTCTTCTGGTTGTAGAGTATTAATTAAAGATGTGTTACATTTATTTATGCTGTGGAACATTTGTTTAATGATGCAAGGATGTGTTGCATTCTTTTATGTTGCATTTGTTTAACTCTGTGAAGCTCTGTTACTTTGCCTGCCTAAAACACTTGATTAGTCTAATAAAGAGCTAAATGGCCAACAGCAAGGCAGGAGAAAGGATAGGTGGGGCTGACAGGCAGAGAGAATAAATAGGAGGAGAAATCTGGGAAACCAGATCTAGGGGCGAAAGAAGGAGAAGGAGAGGAGGACTTGAGGGGCGGCCACTCAGCCTACACAGAGTAAGAAGTAAAGAAAGGTATACAGAAATACAAAAAGACAAAGGCCTAGAGGCAAAAGGTGGCTGGGATAAGTTAAGAAAAGCTGGCCAGAAACAAGCCAAGCTAAGGCCATGATAATAAGTCTCCATGTGTATTTATTTGGGAGCTGGGTGGCAGGCCTCCAAAGAGCCAATGAGTAAAAGAATTAAAAAAACAAAACAAAACAAAACAAAAACAAAAAACAACCAACAACATCTTCCACCACCTCCCTGCCTTTCTTCCTCAGGCAGGGATCCTAGACTTGCACTGCCAACTCACCAGCACCCCGTACCTGAGGGGAAGTTCTGAGCATTCCCCCTGGACTTCTGAAGACTGGCTGTGAGAATCTTATGGATTTATGGAAGGTCTCCTGGGCTTAGAGACATAACTTAGCTCATGCTGAGACTGCACTCAAACATCAACACTGCTTTGCCCAGAGTGAACCTAAAGTCCTATACAGCTGGTCAACCTGACAAATTGGGGCAATAGGAAATACACTCAACAAAATACAGGTAAGTTTTCCATACTAAGAAACAGAACTGATGATCTAGCTCCAGATGCCTAGGTGCCATCTTAAATATATAATAATGAATAACCAAAGCAAGACTATCCCCAAAATTAGTATTCTCATAGTAATGTCCCCTGAGAAAAGCAACTTTGAGGATGCATAAGACAATGAATTTGGAATAGCAATAATAAACATGATCCAAGAACTCAAAGAGAATATGAATTAATGCTTGAATTAAGACCACGGAAACACAAACGTTTAATGAAATAATGAAAACAATACAAGATATGAAAGTAGAATATAATAAAGGAAGAGAATCTCTGAAGACAAGCCAAAATGAAAAAACTTGAAAAATTCAGGAATCAAAAAATCAAGCAAACAAAACAAAAATCAGAAGGAAGCCTCACCAATAGACTGGATCAAGTGGGACAGAGACTATCCAGTCTTAAGGGCAGAGGAATTGGCTCATTCAGTCAAAAAAAAAAATGTCAAAACAAAACAAAGGCCAACAACAGCAACAAACAAACAAACCAACAAGAAGAAAAGATGCAGGAACTGTGGAACTTTATATAAGAAAGCCACATCCATGATGAACAGTTATGGCAGAAGGAGAAGTGGTCCAGGCCAACAAGACCAACAGAAAGCTTCCCTAATCTAAGCAGAGGTGCCTGTCAAGCTCCAAGAGGCTTCCAGAAAACCAAACCATGACACAGGGCCAGAAAAGAAACTCCCTGTGTCATGTAATAGCCCAAACACTGATGCACAAAACCGAGAAAGGATATTGAAAACAGCAAGAGATTAAGATAGCTCACAATCAAAGGCAGGACCTTCAGAATCATAGCAGATTTTTCATCGGAGACATTGAAAACCAGAAGAGAACTGAAGTTTTACAAATTATGAAAGACCACAGATTCCAAAACAGAACATTATGCCTAGTAAAACAATCAGTCAGCCACAATAGAGGGAGAAAGAAAATTTTGTATGATAAAAAGATTTGAGGAATTTATGACCACTAACCTACCTCTACACAAGCTACTAGAAGGAATGCATATGTCTGAAAAGAAGGTTAAACACACACAAGGAACAATAATTCTGGAACACTAAATCAAGAGAGGTCTAGTAGGGGTTGGAGAGATGGCTTAATGTGGAGATGGCTGCTCTTGCAGAGGACCTGGATTCAATTCCTAGCACCCACATGGCAGCTCCTAACTGGTAACTCCAGTCCCTGGGGGCCAGACATCTTCTGCCCTCTGTAGGTACCACACACATGTGGTGCAGAGACATGGATACAAGCAAAACACTCATACATATAAAATAAAAATAAATACATCTTTACAAAAGAGGTCTAACTGAAAACTACAAAAGCAAAAGAAAATTAATACACATTTTAAAAAACTTAATGTGAATAATTTTAACCCACCAAGAAACAGAAACATATTAATTGCTTGGGCCAGAAAATATGATTTTTTTTTTTGTTTTGCTACCTCCAAGAAATACATCTTATGACCTACAGCTATACCACCTTAGGGTAAAAAGATGAAAAAAAAAAAGTATTCCAAGAAAATGGAACCAAAAACCAAGCAGGTGTATCTGACAAAACAAGACTTCAAAACTAGTCAGAAAAGGTAAGGAAGAACTCATTATATTCAGTTAAGGAAAATCCAGGAACAGGATATTATAATACTAAACATATATACACCAAATACAGAAGGACCCAATTTCATAAAAGAAACATTATTAGACTTAAAACCACAGATGGCAAAACCATAGTAATAGTGGGTGATTTCAATAGACAGGCCACCTGGAAATAAACTAAATAGAGAAACTCTGAATTAAATGACTCATAAGTAAAATGGACCTAAGAGGTTATCTATATAGAATCTTCCTGCAACATTAAAGAATATATATTCTCAGTACCTCACAGGACTTTCTCTAAAATGGACCACATATTAGAACACAAAACAAGTCTTAACAGATACAGGAAAGCTGAGATCAGACCTTGCACTGCATTAGACCACCATGCAATAAAATTGAATATTAGCAATATTAGGAAAGTACACCAACTCATGGAAGCTAAACACACCACTAAATCAATACTGCATGAGGGAAGAAATCAAGAAAAAAAATTAAAAATTCCTAGAACTGAATGAAAATGAAAACACAACATACTCAAACTGATGAGACCAAATGAAGGCAGTTCTAAGAGGGGAGGTTACAGCACCAGGTGCCTACATAAAGTACTTGAGATCTCAATTTAATAACTTAATGATTAATAACAATTCGATGCCTCAGGAAAACAAGAACAACCAATACCCCTTACCACACAGTCTCATTGCAATTTTCTACGCTGTGCTTGGTCCCTGGGAACCCTGCTTTTTCTGGGGGAAGGTGGAGGGGTGAATCTTGGGGAGAGAGGAGGTGGGGGATGTTGCGGGGGAGAAGTAGAGAGAGGGGAAACTGTTGTTGGTTGTATTGTATGAGAGAAGAATAAATAAAAAGAAAAATGAAATGATGAAATCTGCAGTTAAATGGAAACGATCATCCTGTGTGAGCCAGTCCAGATACACAAGACAGATAAGGGCATGCTCGCCCACTTCTTGATGCTAGCTTTGACACTTTGGACATTTGTGTTCCATCCGGAACACCAACAGAGGTTATGAAATTACTAAGGAGGGACTTTTAAGTGAGGGAAGACAGAACACACTGATATCAAGAGCTGAATAGGAACACTGGAGCAGGAAGCATTCCACTGAAGGGGGAGCCGGGGGCAGGGTAAAGGAGGGAATATGGGAAGGATAACTAACACTAAAGACACTTTGAAAATGTCCTGTGGAAAACCACTTACTGCCACGGAACCTTCCTAAAACATATACACACAGACATATAAAAAGGAGTTAACAGCATGACAGCAGAGGCTGACTGATTAAAAGCACGGTGCCAGTCATGGCTGACTTCTCTCGGGATTGCTGGCTAGTGAGGTGCCACTGACTCCCAAACATCGAAGGCTGTTGCCTTTGCTTGTTTACCCTCCAGAACTTGATGGTAACACGGGAAAAACAAGTTGGAACTCATTTGGAAGCTTACTCTCTATCGGAAAGTTTTCACAATGTTAGAAAGTGTTATGCATGCTATTAGAGTAGACAAGTAATCGTTCATCGTGCCCACTGCTGCAATCATGGTATGAACACTATGGGAGTACCAACTACTTTTTGATTGGATTTAAGTACTGCTCCCCAAGATGAAACCTACAGGTGAACCATTACTGGTCTAAGAACCTATAGCTAGATAGGACATTGGCCCTAGAGGCGAACGTACCATTATGATTCTATTAAATGGGCATAATATTAAACTTACTCCTAAAAACTCTCTCAACCCCGTCTGACATTTTTATTTGCAGTACATGGTGATTAATACAGAGACCCACAATTGGCCAAGATACAGAGAATAAGAGACTGAAGAATGCTTTGCTCTAAAGGAAATACATCTATTGAACAGCCCTCTGAAGGCTAAGGGGTCATTGAGGAAGATGGTGTGGAAAGAGTGTAAGGGTCAGAGGTGCCAGATGCCTACAGGGAGACAGTGCCCTCCGGACAGAAGGCAGCTGCATATATGAACTCATCACAGCTACAACAGCACACATCCAAGACACTGCAAGGTCAGGCCAGACCAAATCTCAGCATGGAAGTGGAACTTGGGCATGAAACCCCACTACTAGGTGTGTAGCTATTGGCAATTGTTACTTGCTAGGAGAATAGTGTTCTCTATGAGGAGTGTACCTTCTGGTAAGTCTAGTGGAAGACTACACACATCCGAGAATATTTGAGCAACACAAACTGGTCTTGAGTGAGTAAGGAAGAGGGGATGTATCTGGGAGGAGTTGTGGGAGAGAGGGTGAATATGATCAAAACACAGTGTATACAATTCTCAAATAACTAAAACAAATATTAAAAATATTGCATTCTGTTACGGGATATTTGATTGTACTATAAAAATCTGAGACTGTGTTAATAAAATTAACCTTGGATCAGGGGGCAGAGCCAGAGACTAGTTGACAGAAATTAGCCTAGAGAACACGAAGGAGACAGGAAGATGGACAGAGAGACACAGGAAGGAGTAGGGAGGGACTTAGAGATTAATGGCCTTTTTTCTTTTTTGGTTTGGGATGGCTCTCTTGCTGCATCTCCAGCCAAAAAGGAAGGTCAGCTGGTTGCTTCTCAGCGTCTCTGATCTAGCAGGTTTTCACCCCCACATCTGACTCCTGATTCTTTATTGGTAAATAGAACAACTTAGATAAAAAACAACAGCATTCTTGTTCATTCAACAAGGTCGCGCCAGATCCTACTTGCATCAGTCGATTCCATGCTGGGCCTCTAAAGCCACCAGAATCAATGTGTTCTTCTTGTTTGCTCAGTGTTCAGAGGCAGAAGCAGCATTCTTGCACTCCTGTACTGACAGCTCTGTCTACAATCTACACAAATCTTAGTTATGGCTTCTATTGCTGTGACGAAACACCATGATCAAAACTAGCTTGAGGAAAAAAGTGTTTGTTTCTACTGCCATATCATCAAAGGAAGTCAGGACAGAAACTCAAACAGGGCAGGAACCTGGAAGCAAGAGCTGATGCAGAGGCCATAGAGGGGTGCTGTTTACTGGCTTGCTCCCCATGGCTTGCTCAGCCTGCTTTCTTATAGAATCCAGGACCACCAGCCCAGGGGTAGCACCACCCACAAATGGGCTGGAGCCTCCCACATCAATCTTTAATTAAGAAAATGTCGAGCCGGGTGTGGTGGCGCACGCCTTTAATCCCAGCACTTGGGAGGCAGAGGCAGGCGGATCTCTGTGAGTTCGAGGCCAGCCTGGACTACCAAGTGAGTCCCAGGAAAGGCGCAAAGCTACACAGAGAAACTCTGTCTCGAAAAAAACCAAAAAAAAAAAAACCCCCCAAAAAAACAAAAAAAAACCCAAAAAAAAAAAAAAAAAAAAAAAAGAAAGAAAAGAAAATGTCCTACAGGTTTGCCTACAGCCTGATTATATGCAGGCATTTTCTCAATTGAGGTTTCCTCCTTTCAGATGACTCTAGCTTGTGTCAAGTTGGCATAAAACTATCCAGTACACCATCCCTTCTCTTTGAGTAGCCTTTCAGCTCACTCATACAACAATGGCTCTCTAGTCATTCTTTAGTTAGAGATTTGGCATATCTTATGCACATGCATGCTTTGACATGACTGCATGTGTACCTAGCATGACATAATGAGACTTTCATGCTCAGGGCTCTTTCTAGCCTTGGTGTAATGCTTGATGCACTACAGGAAAAGAAAAAAAATATTTCTTGAGTAATGAACAAACACAGAAAAACACCCTTAGAGCTTGTATTTTAAATATGTTTAAAAGGTATTTTCAAAAAGGAGCAAGACAGCCTAGAATCTGACAGTTTACTTGAATTTTCAGTAAGCCATGCTGGCAAGTGCTCTTATACACTGCAACAGCAAACAGCAAAGTTACTGAGAAAACTGACTGTAGCTCTTTGCTAATACAAAGTTTTGCTCCAAAACAAGAAAGCAAGCTGGAGCAATAGATAAATTAGAGAACAAATGTTTTTGGTTTTCTTAAGTGCCTATAACAATTTTGTTATCTCTCAGTTAAACAAACCAAGCCACCAGGATCCACTCAACAAGACAGTAACAGCTCACTGCAGGAAGTTGAGAACTGCTCCCAAAGTCTTTGGGAGGGACTCCAAGGCTACTTTTGCTTTTAGGACTGTGTATTTTAAGGCAGAGCTTTGAGAAGCTGGATGGTTTGAAAGATACTGAACTGCAAGGAGGTGGGCTACGTTTCTCAGCACCCACTGGGTTATCAGAGCCAGCCAAGGACAACTCCTGGGCCTGAAAGCTTAGGCAATGGATGCAGGATTATCAGAGGAAATGCAGGTGGGGTGGGGTAAACTGGCCCTCAGAGGCCATACCCACAGTGCAGGGGCTAGCAGAGAAAATCTACAGAGGCCACAGTGGGAGTGTGTGGGAGTCCACAAAGGTTTTCTAGTGAGACCTGAGCTTGCTTTACACAGCAGGGCTGCATTAGGGGATGGCTTGACCACGTGCATTGTCACCAGGTGTTTGGGATGGTTTGCACTTGGCTGTGCTGGGGGGAGGTCTTTTGCTCCACCCCTTAGCATTCCTTTAAAAGCCCTTTAGGAGAGATAGAAGGCGCTGGTGGGTTTTGACCCAGGCCCTCCTGAGGCTATCCTGCTTCTAATTGTCTCTCTCCTTTATATTTCTATCTACATATTCTTCATTTCTCCCTGCTCAAGGGTCCCTGGGATGGAAAACGTGGATGGCAGGCCCCTCTGAGATGGTACCACTGAACAGGGACACAGGGACTTGGCAAAAGCTTGGGGAGAAAGCCCCATGAGAAGCAGTTGGACGAGTCCAGTTTTGTAGTGAAAATGAAGGTTTTTTTTTTTTTTTTTTTTTTTTTTTTTTTTTTTTTTTTTTTTTTTTATTCTTAGGAGGAAGAATGAGGGGCTGAAAGATGCCCAAGTGAGGTTGCAGGGTAGATCTCTCTCTCTATCAAGGTTTCTTTATTTTTCTTTCTCTTTTAAAATTCTATCTATTAAAATTAAGGGAAAAATGTAAGACAGTGTAGTAATATAGTGTAGAAAAAATTTAGAGTAAAGTATAGTAGGAATATTTGGAAGAAATTATAGACTAAGATAAGCAACAAGATGGAGGAACTATGTCCTTAATTTTCTAACTATGGGGCTATGAATGCAAATGGGGAAGAAATCAAGAGGAATCTATCAAAGAGGAAAGAATGGGAAGAAAAAGATTCCTGTGGGAAACTTTTGGTCCCAGTGGCAGAGGGAAGAATTTTCCCTGAGGTAAATGTGAGTAAAAGAAAACTTTCAGTTTGTCGACACTGCCACTGTATGGAAACACTGTACCAAGAGAATTAGTTTCCTCTTGACCATGAAGTCAAAAGTAGAGAGCAGAAATCTTGGGAAAACTTGGTAGTCTTTCTTTCTCAAAAACTGAAAGCTTTCTTGGGAAGAACTTAGCAATCTCTCTCTTTAAAAAAACCAAAAAGCCTTTCAGAACTTTTTATCTCAGATCCTCTTTCTGTAAGAGCAAAAATTTAACTCACCTGGAGACAACCTCTATCAGTATGAGACATCACATGTAATTGCTTTAAGAAAAAAAAAAAAAAAAAACCTGTTGGAACATGGCAAATCTTCTCTCCTAGAAGCTATTATTAGAAAAACAATGACTAGAGTTCCCTGACACTAGAGCCTGATGACAGTGTAGACAGAAAAATGGAGCAGGGACAGATTCCTCCTCGAAAGGTGCAGGACCTGGGAAAGCTGCTAGTTAAAAAAAAAAAAAAAGGGCAGGGTCTAAGTTCCAAGTAGCAGCTGCAATGGCAGCATGGGAAAGCTGAGGTAGATTCTGGGAAAGAAGCCCCTACCTCCAGAAGCAGTTAGTAGAAGATTGAAGGCGTGGCCTGAGACATCTGAAGCTCTGCATCTGAGGGGAAGGAACAAGACAAAGATCTATCTGGGAAAAAGTCTCTCTGAAAGGAATGTGAAAAGCTTTATCTTAAGTACTTTCATTTTCTCTCACTGACCAGGTAAGGTGGAAGAGCAAGCTTGGGGCACAAAAGGACCTGCTTGAATATGCACAAGCGGGTGGGTATAACCCAGTTCTGGGACATTATCAGGAAAGAAAAACACCTATCATTGTCAGCTGAGGGAGAAAGAAATCTCTCAAGCTCCCGTAATAAAAAAGCAAAAACCTTGACTCAAAGATCTTCTGTTGAAAAAAGAAAAAGCAGGAAAACAAACCCTGTAAAGGAAACTGAAGTTTGATGGGACCTGAGAGGCATTATGGGGAAGGTAGTTTGTAGTAGTGTACCAATATAGAGAGAGGCAGCTTGGGAAATGAAGTCTGAAACATAGTGATGCTATAGAGAAAGGCATCCTGGGAAATGTAGCGCACAGAAGCAAGACAGCATAGGCAAGCCAGTATGGAAAAAAGGCAGACAAACTGGAACACACCTTTCAAATGCTCAACTTAAAACATTGCTTTTAAGAAAGCTTAGCTTTACTTCTCCCAAACTGATAACAGAAAAACAGCCTGCAATAGGTGATTCTTTTGCAGGTCTAATGGGGGAATGGGGAGGCATATGTTCAGAAAGGAGTGACTGCACTGTAGATGGGGATCAAACTCCAGAAAAATCTAGCTGTCTTACTAATGGTTGAAAAGCTACAACTACAGTCTGAGTTAAATAACTCATGGTCAGAGTATATATCACAGCTGCTAATAAAAATAACATCAGGGATTGAAAAGCTGATGAATGAAGTAAAAATACAAAATCATGAAAAGGTACTTCCTCAGATTAAGCTAATGAAGAATGTGTTTCATGAAACATCTATGTTCTTGACTCCTTTGAACAGTAGCAGTTTTGATTAACAAGTAACTTTGCCAGAAATATTGGGCTAATAAAAATCTATCAGAAATATCAGCATCATTAAAAAATGCTCATGGTAAACTTAAAGAGCAGCTTTAAAAAATTAAGAAGGGGAAAACTGTCTGAGAGTTTGGTGAGGTGTATGGAGCCGAGGAATGTCAGCCCCAATGACATTCTCCTCTAGAGAAACTGGAGTGAAAAAAGCAGCTAAACCAATTTTCCCAATATTGGGGTTCTATCTTGTAGTCTGGGGATAGTAGGCGAATAAGGAGGTCTCTAGACTGTTGAAAAGTTTGGGATGAAGTTTCAGCAATGTTTTTGGTACATAGGGGAACTTGCTGAAGGCTGCAGGTCTGGAACCCCACTCCAGCTTAGACAACTATCTTCTCCTGATGGGAAACTGACTGTTGTGGAGTTGCCAGCTGAGCAATTCAGAACATAATGTTCCTTAGGAGGTTTTTTCCTCCTCATTCCCCTTTCTTCCTTTTTGGGCCTGCTATAAACTGAGATAGCTCTTAATAGAGTTTCTATAAAAGATCTGGAATGCATAAAGTACTGTTTAGCAGCAGCACTATTTCGACTTTCTAAATGAAGTCCAAAGAAAATTATTCTCTGTCTTGTTGGAAGATAATGTAAAATCTCTTCTAGATGTTTGATGGGTAAGTTCTGTTAAGAGATTCTTTCTAGATGTTTGCTAATAGTTTCCTCTTGAATATAAGTTTGGTAAATAGTTCTTCTAAGAAATCTCTTCTAGATGTTAGTTAAAAAGTCTTTTCTATAAGCTTGGTAAATAGTTAAGAAATCTCTAGATATTTGCTAAGGTAGTCCTATAGAGTTTCCTTATGAACATAAGCTTGTAAGACATATAAATAAGTACATGTTGAATGTGAGTTTGTGAAAAGTGTAAATGTTGAATGTAAGTCTAAATGTCTAATGTAAATTCATAAAATGTAAATGTGTATAGTGATATAAGTTTGTAAGAAGTGTAAATAACATACAGTAAATAGCCATGCTAGTTGTAAATATGTAACATTCATACTAGAATTATGTTGATGTTAATGAACAGAGTTTGGTAAAAGCTAAGGGAATCTTTAAGTTTGATGTAGTTTTTCTGATATGGTTTGCATCAAGAGTTTATTTATTTAAAAAGGGCTTGGCACAGCTAAGGTTGTTACAGATACCTTAAGACCCATTCCAAAAAAAGATATGCCTTCTTTATCATCTTCCACTCCTACACTGGGACATGTGGCAGCTATGGAGATTGCTGTGAATTGTTGTAAGCTCAATAGGAACCTGGGCCAGAGCTGAGCTAAAACTTAGTACACCCTTCTGCCAGAGGCTGAGAGTCAGGGATGGACAACGTTCTTCTTGCCAGCTTCCCAACTTAAGTCAGAGGGCACTTGATGGGAAGTGTACCTCCAAGATGGGTAAGGGTTGTCTGGATGAAGGGGACAACCTAAGACAGAACCAGCTTATCTGAGGTGCATGAGGGGCTCTTTAAAAAACTAGGAGGAAGCTGTGGGAAACACAAAGGTTTTCTAGTGAGAGCTGAGCTTGCTTTACACAGCAGGGCTGCATTAGTGGATGGCTTAATTACATGCATGGATGCATGGTCACCAGGTGCTTAGGATGGTCTGCAGTGGGCTGTGCTGGGGGGAGGAGGTCTTTGCCCCACCCCTTGGCATTCCTTTAAAAGCCCTTTCTTTAGAAGAGACAGAAGGGGCTGGTGGGTTTTGATCCAGGCCCTCCCGAGTTATCCTGTGTTTCTAACTGTCTCCCTCCTCTATATTTCTATCTATATATTCCTCATTTCTCCTTGCTCAAGAGTACCCTGGGGGAAAAAGTGGGGGCAGGCCCCCTTCAGGAGTGCAGCTCTTTTTGGACCTTTGCCTTTTTACAGTCTGCTGAAGAACATGAAGGCAAAAAGTTATGGTCACATTCCCTGGCTCCCACCACTAAAGTCAGGAAGAGGCCAGTGGTTAGCCATAACAAACACCGAAGACTTTAGAATAATATATAGCATGATGCCTTTGGGCATTCAGAAGGTCTAGTAGGGACAGAGACCCAGGAATGTACAGGAACAGAACTTTCTTTAGAGTCCAGCAAGGTCCAAGTGGACATTCAAATGCCCGTGATGGATAAACCCATTCCTAGGACTCAGGTGCCACCCTGAGAAAAGACAGAGCAGTGGAGTTAACAGTGGTTATTTACTGAACTGAGACAAGTAGGTAACTCACACAGAGTTAGCTGCTTTCAACTGGCAGTTTAAGCCTTGGAATTCCCATCCACTCACTAACTAGGCTTGGTTCTGCTTAGCTTCTGAGGTCATGCATATATGCATGTATGTATATGAATGCATGTATGCCCACAGATACATTAAGTCCTTAAACTGCCTTTAGTGGGAATGGAACTTTACAGCAAGATTTCTGCACAACTGAGTGGTGTTTGTTTTTGCTCTTTGTTCTTTTAGGGTCCCGCCACCCAGCTTCCAAATGAATCCACACGGAGGCTTATCTTATTATTACTTATGAATGCCCAGCCTTAGCTTGGCTTGTTTCTTGCCAGCTTTTCTTAACTTAAAATTATCTATTCTTGGCCTCAGGGCTTTTATCTTTCTCTATTCCTGTACACCTTTTCTTTCCTTCTTACTCTGTGTCTGGCTGTGTAGCTGGGTGGCTGGCCCCTGATGTCCTCTTCCTTCCTGCCTTTCTTGTTGTCTCAGCCTATATTTCTATTTAATACTTCCTCATTCCTCTCTCCTCCCCCTAAGAACTCTTTGACAGGTCAGAGCTGGACTCCTACATATCTGAGAGAATATTCTCACAATACAGCAGCCAAAGCAGCCTGCTGCACAGGACGAAAGCCATCTGGTTCCTCCAAAGGAAGTTCTCTTGTCTTTTTCAAGCACAGTATAGTGTCCATGCCAGGAGAGGTCGGCCTGATGTACAACATAGTGAGCAGGACTCAGTGCATAAAGATGGCCAGGGACAGAGTCTTGGTTTTATGAGATGTGCTGTCCTTTCATCTAGCAAATCTTTACACTTATTTTTGGTATGGGGCCAACAATTACCTTTTAGCATCTGATGAAACTCCACATTATACATTAAATATTCACTTAATTTCAGGAATGAATTAACTCAACTGACTTGGCACACTTAAAGAAACTCAGGGTAACAGGGTAAACAGGGTAAGCTGCGTGGTGGTGGGGCATGCCTTTAATCCCACCACTCAGGAGGCGGAGGCAGGTGAATCTCAAAGTTTGAGGCCAGTCTGGTCTACAGAGCCAGTTCCAGAACAGTCAAAGCTATACAGTGAAACCTTGTCTTGAAAACAAAACAAAACAAAATCCACCCCAAAACAAACAAACAGAAAACAAACAAACAAACAAAACAACCTCAATTCCCTGCCCTGCAAAAAAAGTTTCCAGGAAAAGACAAGCAAATGAAGACGACTGTCTCTTTAAGAGGTTGCTGTTTTGACTGTGGAGTTACCATTACTGCAGCTTAGCAGTGCTCTCCTAGAAGCCTGCTGTCCAAGCTACAGCTGCAAGGGAAAACAGACAAGTCTTCTCAAAACTTAAAATAGGAAAGGAGAGATGGAAGGTGTGTAAGTTTCCACTTCAATGTACACCTACCTCCCTTCATGACAGAAGGCAGAATGCATTATAATGTAAAGGTCTTTCATTTTATGTCTGTGTAGATGAAAGATTATTACCCTTTGTATTTCATACTTACATATTATATATATTATATTTGCACTGAAACTAAAGGGAAAATGCCATATTATTATCTGTTTTTCTCCGTGGAAGTTACTCAGTAAAATGTCATCCATGTAACAATCTCATGGTGACTCTATTTTTTAAATGAAGAGTCAGTGCCACAAAAAGACCTCTTGGGGCTGGAGAGATAGTTCAGCAGTTAAGAACACTGGGACTGCTCTTCCAGAAGATCAATTTCCAGTGTCCACATGGTGGCTCACAACCATCTATAGCTCCAGATCTGACACCTACACCTACACCCTTCTGGCCTCCTCAAGCCCTGTATACACATGGTATACATATATACACGCAGAAAAAACACCATATCCACAAGATAATAATTAAGAAACAGACCTTTTATTCTGAGGGTAATGGAAATGGTATATGAACCACTCTGATTTCTTAAAAGCTCCAGATTAGTTTTCAATGATAGAATCAAGTTATCTTCATTTTTTTGTTTTTTTTTCTTCTGAGACAGAGTTTCTCTGTGTAGTTTTGATACCTGTCTGGATCTCACTCTGTAGACCAGGCTGGCCTCAAATTCACAGAGATCCGTCTGGCTCTGCCTCCCGAGTGCTGGGATTAAAGGAGTGCACCACCACTGCCTGGCTCATTTTTATGTTTTAAGTGGCTGGTAGGAAGGTAACAGAGACCCTCTCAAGAGGTGGGAAGCAGACTTCTGCCTGTCTTGGAGGAGAAGCTAGGGAGGGTGTTGAACTTCCTCATGCTCATGGGTAGTAGACCCAGGATTGCTGTAAGTAGTACCTAGCACAGTCAGGTACACACCAGGGTAGCAGCAGGCTAAGGTACTTGGGTAGCCATATAACTTGTAGACTCTTTGAGCATCTAGAGAACTTTCTTCCTACTGCTCAAAATCGAGTCAGGCCCAGATTGGCATGTCACCCTGAAAACATGTTTTGTTTTTGATGTTTATCTTTACCTACTCTCCCGCCGCACAATACATTCGATTAGAACAGTACTCCTCTGAACCTATTCCCTAAGCTGCTTCTCCCAGAGCCTGTCTTTCTATCAGGAAGCAGGCATTTAGTAAATACTGGCTGTGTGAGCATGAGGGCTCACTTTCATCTCTTAAGGAATAGATGTGGTGAGGCATTTCTCAGATAAGGAATTAAACGTACTAAAATGACTACTCCAACTCTAGAATGATAAGTGGCAGAAGTATGTGAAGAGAAATAACACTTCATGATGGCCTACTAAGGTGAATAAAGAACTGAGCTGGACTTTTTCCTTGTCAACTCTGGTACAAGAAAACATTTTTAATGAAGAATTTTAAACATGGCATTTAATTCTGACGAGCAGAAAATTGTACAGGATTTGTATCCAAGAATTCTCTTGAAAATGCAAGTTTTTGGAAAATACAAAGCACATTGCACAGAAAATATAATCACGAGTTCTATTTTGTACTCATCTAAAGAATCTAAACTCAACACCTAGGAGAGGGACATTACTTATTTAAATCCTAGGGCATGACTACTAAATATGTATACTACACTAAGTCTTCAGGCTAAAAGACAACTCACTGTCACGATAGGGTAAACTAAAGCAAACAAATGAACAGCAGACAGATGTGTGCACACATGCACATGCACACTCACTGGAAAGCACTGTACAGAAGAAGACACACTGCCCTGGAACATCTCCTTGTAGGCACAGGGCATTGGAGGGGACTGTTCCTAGTAGGGCTGTTACCCATTGTGGCAATGTTATGCCAGGGAGCTATGGCATGGCCCACTGTACTACTTTTGTCCAGAAGGAGACAGATGGAGTTGAAGGGGGAGGCATCAAAATGCTGACACTATAAACTCAGAGTGAGTTTAATGAAGATGAAAGATTTGGGTGCAATCATTTCCGCAGACATCCATTGAAAATTGTGTTTATAAATTAGAAATTATCAGGAAATAAGATTTATAAAAGCTCATATAGAGGGAAGTACATTGGTTTTTAACACTGGCCTTTCCAGCTAATTCTAGTATAAATATTATGATGTGCACAATCAGTAAGGGTGTGTTCCGCAAACAGTGAGAGCTGAAGGAGCTGAACTGAGTGCTTCAGGCCTAGAAAGGGTATGGACTGGACTCCAGCTTTCCTGAACCTTGTTTTCATCTTCTGTAAAATACAGAACAGCTGAGGTATTTCCAGTGCACTTACATGTTTTAATATTCTTAAGAAATATTTAATTTGTGGTGTGTGTGTGTGTGTGTGTGTGTGTGTGTGTGTGTGTGCATGTGCCTGTAAAATTGCCTGTAAAAACCAGTAGAGGGTATTGGATCACCTGGATCTAGAATAAAAGATGGTTGTGAGTCACCTGATGTATGTGCCAGAAACTAAACTCTGGTCCTTTGTAAGAGCAGATGTGCCCTTAGCTGCTGAGCTACCTCTTCAGTCCCAATGTTCTATGATGTTCTATGATGCTATGAGCTATGAGATTCTCAGCAAGAACACAGAAAGGCAATGTCCTTTAGATCACTACATATGATCCTTCCATTCTAAGTATGATGCCCCTACAAAAAAGACAACCTGTTATTGGATAAGAGTGTCTAAGTTCCAAACAATCTAGTGGAGGCATTTCAGTTTGGAGCCATCTGCCTTGGATATGGGAGTTCAGCAGAAAAAACAGCTTATGTACACACTGGACAGTCAACACCTGGTCCAGTTCCTCAAGATCATACAAGTTCAGGTTGTCCACTTACATGCACATATATGTGAAATCCAGCAATTTTAAAAATACCTTGAGCCCAGCCACAGAGGTTAATATTGTCACAGCTTTCAACTCAACTGTCAAGATGGTGAGAAGGGGGCAACTATGGGAAAATGAATGTGTCAGAAGAAGCCTGAAATTGACAGGGAAAGTTTACATCTGATTAAACACATATTTTCAATTCTAAATCTTTGCATTTGACATAGAGTTAATAAAACTAGGACTCTGACAAAACAAATCCTCCTTCAGTACTGAGCTCCAGAGCAGGAGGAGATGTACCAGCCTGCCAGGCATTTGAACAAATGTCAGTATGTAATTTTTCTCCAAGAAGATAATTCTTTATTTGTTCTGCTACCAGTTATAAAACAGCCTTAATTAATACTTGACATTTTAAGTCATTTATTGGACACATGATGAAACATAGAGACTGATAAGGAATTCTCTTGAGATAAACAGAATGTCAAGAAAGTAGTGAACGTAAGTAAAGAATCCCGAGAAACAGTTGCCTTGCGGCACCAGTGACCCCTGAAGCCACAGGCCCCACCTGCATCGATTGGAAGAAGAGGTGAGCCTCTGAGCTCCCAGCTGGACAGCCCAGCTTTCTAGCCCCTAGGCCCTGGGGGACACTTACCATGCCCATCCTTCAACCATCACAGCCCCAGAGACCAGGCAGCAGCATCCTCCCTTCCCCCCTTGCCAACTATCACCCATGGCACCAGTGACCACCGGAGCCACAGGCCCCCCCCTGCACTGATGGAAGAAGAGGGACTGCAGCTCAAAGGCACAGAAAATATATTCAACAAAATCATAGAAGAAAACTTTTCCAACACATGCCTATGAAAGTACAAGAAGCAAACAGAACACTAAATAAACTGGACCAAAACCAAAACAAAACAAAACCAAATCTCCCTTGCCATATAATAATCAACACCAAACATACAGAATGATGAAAGAATATTAGAAGCAGCAAAGGAAAAAGGCCAAGTAACATATAAAGGCAGATGTATCAGAATTACACATGATTTCTCAATGGAAACTCTGAAACCAGAAAGTCCTGGATAGAGAATCTTCAGACACTAAGAGACCAAGATGCCAACCTAGACTACTACATTCAGCAAAGCTTTCAATCACCATAGATGGAGAAAACAAGATATTCCATGACAAAACCAGATTTAAATAATACATATCCACAATCCAAGGAAGTTAGCTCCACCCATGAAAACACAGGCAATTGATAACTTCACACCAGCAACTCCTAAAGAAGGGAAACACACACACTACCACCACCACTAACAAAACCAAAAATAATAAGAATTAACAATAACTGGTCATTAATATCTCCTAATATCAATGGACTCAATTCACCTATAAAAAGACACAGGCTAACATCCTGCTGCTGTATACAAGAAACACACCTCAACTTCAAAGACAGGCATTATCTCAGAGTAAAGGGTTGGGAAAAGATTTTTCAATCAAATGTATCTAAATAAGCAAGCTGGTGTAGCTATCCTAATGTTTAACAAAATAGACTTCAAACTAAAATTAATCAAAAGAGATGGAGGAGGAGGTTTCATATTCATCACAGGAAAAATCCATCAAGATAAAGTCTCAATTTTGAACATACAAGAGCACCTCCATTTGTAAAACAAACAAACAAGCAAGCAAACAAACAAAACCCCAAACCACTACTAAAACTTTAAATCGCACATCAAACCCTACACACTAATAGTGGGAGACTTCAGAACCCCACTCTCACCACTGAACAGGTCTGCCAGACAGAAACTTAACTGAGAAACAAGGGAACTAACAGATGTTATGTTATGAGTCAAATGGACCTACTAGACATCTATAAAACATTTCACCCAAACACAAAAGAATATACCTTCTTCTCAGTACCTCATGGAATAGCAAACCTCAACAGATGTAAAAAAAAAAAAAATTGGAATAGCCCCTGTATCTTATTGGATCACCATGGCTTAACACAAATTGCAGAAAGCCTATAAACTCATGGAAACAGAACAACGCTCAACTGAGTCATCAGTGGGTCAAGGAAGAAATAAAGAAAGAAATGAAAGGATTTCTAGAATTTAATGAAAATGAATGCACAACATACCCAAACTTATGGGACACCATGAAAGCAGTGCTAAGAGGAAAGTTCATAGTACTAAGTGTACACAAAGAAAGTGGAGAAATCTCATACTAGTAATTCAACAGCACACCTGAAAGCTCTAGAAAAAAAAGAAGTAAACTCATCTAGGAGGAGTAGATGACAGGAAATAATCAAATTGAAGACTGAAATCAACAAAACAGAAACAAAGAGAACAATACAAAGAATCAATGAAACAAAGAGATGGTTCTTTGATAAAATCAACAAGATAGACAAATCCTTATCCAAACTAACCAAAAGGCAGAGAGAGAATATCCAGATTAACAAAATCAGAAATCAAAAGGGGGACATAACAAGAGACACTGAGGAAATCCAGAGAATCAGTAGGTTATACTTCAAAAACTGTACTCCACAAAATTGGAAAACGTGAAAGAAATAAACATTTTCCTGAATAGGTACCATACACCCAAATTAAGTCAAGACCACATAAACAATTTAAATAGATGTATAACTTCTAAGAAATAGAAGGAGTCATCAAAAGTCTCCCAACCAAAAAAAAGCCCAGGGCCAGATGGTTTCAGTGCAGAATTCTACCAGAATTTCAAAGAAGAGCTAATACCAACACTCCTCAAATTGTTCCACACAACAGAAATAGAAGGAACATGGCCAAACTCTTATGAGGCTACAATTACCCAAACCACACAAAGACACAACTAAGAAAGAGAATTATAGACCAATCTCTCTAGTGAACATTGATGCAAAAATACTCAGTAAAACACTGGCAAACTGAATCCAAGAACACATAAAAAAATCATCCATCACAATCAAGTAGGCTTCATACCAGAGATGCAGGGATGGTTCTACATATGAAAATCTGTCAATGTAATCCACCACAAAAACAAACTGAAAGAGAAAAGCCACACGATCATCTCATTAGATGCTGAAAAAGCCTTTGACAAAATCCAACACCCCTTCATGATAAAGGTCTTGGAGAGATCAGAGATATAAGGAACATACCTAAACATAGTAAAGGCAATATACAGCAAGCCAACAGCCAACATCAAACTAAATGGAGAGAAACTCAAAGTGATTCCACTAAAACCAGGATCAAGACAAGGTTGTCCACTCTCTCTCTATTTAATACAGTACTCAAAGTTCTAGCTAGAGTAATAGGACAACTGAAGGAAATCAAGGGGATACAAACTGGAAAGGAAGAAGTCAAACTTTTGATATTTGCATATGATATGATAGTCTACATAGGTGACCCCCCAAATTCTACAGCTGATAAACACCTTCAGTAATTTGGCAGGATACAAGATTAACTCAAAAAAATCAGTAGCCCTCCTATATACAAATGATAAAGCAGCTGAGAAAGAAATCAGGGAAACATCACCCTTTACAATAGCCACAAATAACATAAAATATCTCAGGGAAACTCTAGCCAAACAAGTGAAAGATCTGTATGACAAAAAAAAAAAAAGTCTTTGTAGAAAGAAATTGAAGAAGTTATCAGAAAATGGAAAGATCTCCCATTCTCATGGAAAGGTAGGACTAACATAATAAAAATGGCAATCTTACCAAAAGTAATCTACAGATTCAATGCAATCCCCATCAAAATCCCAACACAATTCTTCACAGACCTTCAACTTCATACGGAAAAACAAAAACCCCAGGATATCTAAAACAGTCCCTTACAATAAAGCAACTTCCGGTGGCATCATGATCCCTGACTTCAAGCTCTACTATAGAGCTATAGTAGTAAAAACAGCTTGGTACTGGCATAGAAACAGACATGTGGATCAATGGAATTGAGGGCCTGACATTAATCCACACACCTATGAACACCTGATTTTTGACAAAGAAGTAAAAATTGTACAATGGAAAAAAAGAAAGCATCTTCAACAAATTGTGCTGGCATAACTGGGTGTCAACATGTAAAAAGACTGCAAATAGATCCATATCTATCATCATGCACAAAACTCAAGTTCAAATAAATCAAAGACCTCAACATAAATCCAGTTACACTGAACCTGTTAGAAGACAAAGTGGGAAGTAGCCCTGAATGCATTGGCACAGGAGACCACTACCTAAATATAACACCAGTAGCACAGACACTGAGAGCAACAATTAATAAATGGGACCTCCTGAAACTGAGAAGCTTCTGTAAGGCAAAGGATATGGTCAATAAGACAAAATGACAGCCTACAGAATGGAAAAAGATCTTTACCAACCCCATATCTGACAGAGGGCTAGTATCCAAAATTTATAAAGAACTCAAGAAACTAGACATGAAGATACCAAATAATCTAATTAAAAAAATGGGGCACAGATCTAAACAGAGAATTCTCAACAGAAGAATCTCAAATGGCCGAAAGACATTTAAGGAACTGCTCAACATCCTTACTCATCAGGGAAATACAAATCAAAATGACTCTGAGATTCCATTTTACACTTGTCAGAATGGCTAAGATCAAAAACACTACAGCAGCCTATGTTGGACAGAATGTGGAGCAAGGGGAACACTCCTCCACTATTGGTGGGAACGCAAATTTGTACAGCCACTTTGGAAATCAGTATGCTGGTTTCTCAGAAAATTGGGAATCAATCAACCTTAAGACCCAGCAGTACAGCACTCTTGGGCACATACCCAAGGGATGCTCAACCACACTATAAGGACACTTGCTCAACTATGTTCATAACAGCATTATTTGCAACACCCAGAACATGGAAACAACTTAGATGCCCTTCAACTGAAGAATGGATAAGAAAATGTGGTACATTTACACAATGAAGAATTACTCAGTGGTAAAAAACAATGACATCATGAAATTTGTAGGCAAATGGATGGAACTAGAAAAAAAAATCATCCCTAGTGAGGTAATCCAGACACAGAAAGACAAACATGGTCTCACTCACAAGTGGATATTAGATATAAAGGAAAAGATAACCAGGCTACAACCCACAACCCTAGCGAAGTTACATAAAGAGGAAGACCCGGGAAGGGGAAATGGTTAAGATCTCCTGGGTACACTGGAGGGGAATTGAGGGGAGGGGAGGGGGTGTGGAAACATGAGGGATCAAGATGGCCAAATTGGGGGAGGGATGGAGAGGGAGAGCAATGGAAGAGATATCTTGATAGAGAGCGCAATTATGGGGTTAGGGAGAAACCTGGTATCAGGGAAATCCCCAGGAACCCACAAGGATGATCCCAGCCGAGACTCCTAGCAACGGTGGAGAGGGTGCCTGAACTAGCCTTCCCCTCTAATCAGATTGGTGACTACCCTAATTGTCACCATAGAACCTACATCTAGTAACTGGTGGAAGCAAATGCAGAGACCTACAGTCAAGCACTTGGCCGAGCTCCTGGAGTTCAGTTGAAGAAAGGGAGGAGGGATTATAGGGTGGGAGGTCAAGACCATGATAGGAAAAACCACAGAGACAGGTGACCCGAGCTAGTGGGAGCTCACAGACTTTGGACTGACAGCTGTGGAGCCTGCATGGGACTGAACTAGGCCCTGAATTTTGGTGCCAGTTGTGTAGCTTGATCTGTTTTTGCAGCCCCCGGCAGTGGGACCAGGACTTATCCCTGGTACATGAACTGGCTTCTTAGAAGCCCAATCCCTATGGTAGGATGCCTTGCTCAGCCTTGATGCAGAGGGGAGGGGCTGGCACTGCCCCATATTGGTATGCCAGCCTGTGTTGACTACCCAAGGCAGGCCTTACCCCCTATGAGAAATGGATGGTGGGGGTGGAACTGGGGGGGAGGGGAGCAGGAGAAGGGGAGGGAGAGGGAACTGTGGTTGGTATGTAAAATGAAAAAAATTTTAAATAAAAAGAACACTGAGAAATAACTGGTATAACAGCGCTCTCAGATGGTACTCACAGCAACCTTGGCAGCCTTCATTCTATGTAGAGCCAAGGCTTAGCAGGCCCCATGTCAGAAAGTATCCAGGCACCAAGTTGTGATTAAGTTATTCTTGTTCACAACCAATGTTAGGGTCAACATATCAAATTCTGAGTATCTTTTGGTGTCATTTGATAAATCAGTGTGTGTTCAGAGTATAATACTGGTCCCAGATCTTTAACTAATAAGTTGTGGGGTCCTGGAGAAGCCAAAACTAAGTGTTATGAGTGTGTGCTTCCTAAGCCACACAAGGGAAATAGGAAATGATCTCTGCTGAATATCCTATTTGAGTCATGTCCCATGATACAGTTTAAAAATAAATTTTGGCAACAAACTGGCAAGACTGATATTCTTGTCTTATTTCACTGAGGACACTCCCAGGCAGGCAGGGCTACGAGCAGAGCCTGGAGCAGGTTCTTGTTTCTCAGGTACACCCTACCTCTCCCCAGTGCCTCTTGCCAGTGTGTGTATGGGCTGCCCTCCAAGTCCAGCCCGCACTTAAGCTGTCCACACGTTTTCAGGCACATAGATTAGGTTCCTTGGAAAGTCCCTTTATAACCTTTCTTTCAGCCAAGCAACTCTGAGAATGGTTGTTATCATATCAAATACATTCTGTCACCTGCTCTTTGAAATTAATCCATGTTAATGAAGAAAAAGCATTTTAATCTTCATAGACTGCATTGCTGTAACACAGTCAGTCTCTTACTAATAGATATTTCAGTCATCCCAATTTTGATCTTCTTTTTAATTAGAAATTAAAAAAACCATCATATGAAAGAATACTAGAGGAATTAAAATAACACTTGCACAAGTAGGTATCTTTCTTCAGTTGAAGAATCACTTCCACCAGAAGCAAGCAGTGTCACTTTGCATCGATGCTGAAAGGCATCAGTGGCCCTGGGGAAGGCAGTTCTTCCCAGCATGCTTCAACCCCACTTTGAAAATGCAACCATGCTATTGGAATGGGGAAGTAAGCTGAGAGCTACATGAAGGGGTTCTGTCTGATAGTGAAATGCGCACACAAAACCAATCTGCTCTTGCTGTTCACTGGACATTCACAGCTGGTATAAGCCGTTCTTTCCATTTTAATGAAGCTGTTGTCCTCTCCTCTGCCTTGAGGAATGCTCTGTTAGCACCAACTGAAAGACCAGGATCGGAGCAGAGGCTGTTTGGACATCTCGCGGCTTCAGTAAAACTGCTTCACAAGCTGCTGTGTGTAGCAGACAATTGGGAAACTTACTAGAACAATCTTTTTTTTTTCAAGTTTTGGTAAATCTTTCTCCCAAGCATTTCTTTGCTCAAAACCCAAATAATAAAAAGATCACTGACTCAAGTAGCTAAGAAACAGAAAATACACATACAGTGACACTTTAAAATTAAATTATATTTAAATAACAAAAATTAATCATATAACACATTATTTGTATATAAACTATCTCATAAGTGCTTTTTATTTTTGTGCATATATGTAATATGCAAATGTGGGTATTATTTATGTGTGTGTATGTGCATGTGAAGGTCAAGGACAAGGCTCCAGTATGTCCTTGCCTTCCTACCTTGTGTGAGATGGAGTCTCTTTCCAGCTGCTTTTGACAGGCCAGCTGGCCCACAGGCTTCTTGTGATTCCCCCGTCTCTGTCCTCCATTTCTCCATGGGAGTACCATTGGGAATATGGAGGCTTCTGTTAACACGCACATTTTCTTTTAATGTGGGGTCTGGGGATCCAAACTGAGGTGACTGGCCTTGCGGAGCAAATGCTTCACACACTGAGCCTCTCATCCCCACTGCTTCTTCACGATGCATTTTTGAGTATGATCATATTAAGATAACGCAAGAGTCCTATAAATCTAGTCCCATAGGCACTTTTAAAATAATAAAGAGGAGCCAGACACTCCTGGGCTGCTGTTTTGCGTGGGCCAGGCTTCAGCCTCCCTGTGGACCATCTACCAGGATCTTTTCCCTTGCTTCTTCTTCATCACCTTTTCCCCAACAGAGGCTTGAAAAGAGAAACGAGGTTTAGGTAGGCCAAGGCCTGGCCATTTGCTTCATGAGGCAAGGAATTCAAGCCAGTCACTTACACCGGTATCTTTCCACATCTTAAGACAGTGTAAAGATGTTATTACTCATCATGGTTTAGACTAATTTAAGTGACAGCTACTTTGGTCACCTGTAATAGACTCTCAACCTCACAGGCTTCAGAGACTGCTTCATGGGGTCTGAAGGTGGAGAGTTCATCTCCAGGGCAGACTCCAAGGATGGGTTACACTCAAGGGAACTGCTGGTGGGAGGAGGCCTTGTTGAACACCCTCTGGTTTCCCTCAGAGATGTGTGTGTGTGTGTGTGTGTGTGTGTGTGTGTGTGTGTGTGTGTGTGTGCATGCCCAAGTGTATCCTGACTTCTTATAATACCTGGTGGTGCTGACAATTTGCCACGTGACCCTAGAGCAGCACACTACAAACGGGCTGAGAACAAGTAACAACACCCACAACAGAGGCTTCTGCACAAGCAGCACATGGTTACTGCAGTCATACAAACTGCTTCAGCAGACAAGTTGAGTATTAATCCTAGGACCTTTACAAACGGAGCAATACCAGAAGACCCCCTGATACGGCACATTTATAACTCATATGTAATCAGAACTTTACTTAGGACATTTCTAGTTTTCAGGTCAAACTACAGAAAGCATCATCAAGTTAAGCACTGCCTGAGTGACTGTAAACTGGTGGCCTCAGCAATGTAGCTGATTGATTTCAGAAGCTCAACCACGAAGGCACTGTGGCAGTCAGAAGGTGAAAGACACATCTGTCTTCCTTCAATTTGAATTCCTGCTCTGCTTATTTGTGATGAACTCTGGGGACATTTTACTTTATGTGCCTCTTTCTTCAACAGTGCAATGTGGGTAGTGACAATACTTCTACCACAGGGCTTTTTGTGAGAAGCAAATGAGAAGATTCATGCAACAAGAGCTTACTATGTGCCTACATACATAGTGTGCCTAGCACACAGTAGTGCCCCTGTCACTGATCTGATCATCATTATTCCAAAGGCTAATGTAGTTCACTCACCAAGGTGCATGTCCATGACCTTAGCACAGTACTTGCACATGGCATCTAGGTCATTCAACTGTCCTTGTAGGAAGGAAATCTGGGCTTCCAATTCTTCTTCCTAAAACAAAAGAGATAAAAATTAAAAAAAATTGCAAAGTACTTCATGTGATCCTAAGTTTTTGTTGTTGTTGTTTTGTTTTGAAATGTGGTCTTACTTTGTAGCCCTGGATAGCAAGGAACTCTCTATGTAGACCAGAGTGGCCTTAACACCACCTGCCTCTCCTTCCTAAGTTTGAGGATTCAAAGCATTTGCTACCACACCCAGCCTCCATCTATAGACAAAACTAAAGGAAAACAAACAAACAAACAAACAAACAAACAAAAAAACCAAGCCTACTCCTACCGTCACTAACAGAAACAGAGACAAGCCTCACCCCATGCCCCCAAACCACACATTCTTAATTGAATTCTAGTTTTGGCTATCTGTAAACAAAACATGCAAACTTTGCATAAACATACATAAAATATTTTTTATTTCATACAATATATTTTCATCATGTTTTCCCCTCCCCCAGCTTTTTCTGGCTCCTTTCCACCTCCCTACTTGTAAATTTATGTTCTCTCTGCTTCTTTTTCAAAAGACAAAAAAAAAAAAAAATGAAAATCAAAAGAAGCAAACAAGAAAACCAGTAAGTCATAAATGCCAAAACAAGATGAAACAGAAAGCCTACAACAATATAAAACACGGAGTTCATTTTGTGTTGGCCAACTAATATCTTTAAAAATATGGAACAATAAAAAGTAAAAAGGGAAACTCGGCTTCACTAGCCTATACTTCCTAGGCAATTCTATTTTCCTTCACACACACACAAACACTAGAGAAACCAAAGGCCTCTGTTTGTACCAGAAATCTCATCATTGTCTAGACAATGATAATCTCTTAAAATGCAAGCTTTCCCAGCAGCTGGTAAGTAGCTATTCTTACATTTCCTCTCTTGATATGGAGCTGGGGTATTTTATTTGTTTCTAGAGAAGGGTGCTCTGGATTGAGTCATTAAACTGCACAAACAACTTAACTAGAACATAAAGATAAAGTTTTTTTTTTTTTTTTAAGGAGAAATTAAACATGTGAAAAATTTCCCAGAGAAATTTCTAGGATTCTGGGAGTTTTTCTCAGAGAAAGGGAATAATTCTTATACTTTGGGCTCTTTTAGCCAAGACAGCTAGAACAGAAAAGAAAGGGTGTTGCCAGGGCTGGCAGAGGTAAAAATGAATCTTCCAGTCTTAGATGCTTTTCATCTTCTATAAAATTCCTCTGTGCCACTAACAAAAAGGGAAGAGAAACCTACTGAGGCATTTCTTTTCTCTTTTAAAGAGAGTAATTATAATTTGACTGGTAGGGTGGAAATTCAGAGTTGAAAAGGTCTCCTGTAGGTGTACTCCTGTACTGCATTTGGAAGACACATGTAAAAGCACTGAAAAGCACTGATTTGAACTGCAACCTCAAGAGGTCTTAGGAACATGCACTGAGATGTTTGACACAAAGCCAGACATAGCAGTGTCAAAAAGTGAACTGTGAAATGTCTACTGTAGGATTATACAAGCATTTCCCATGTCCATTACGTATCCTACGAAGTTCAACAGCTCTCCCTGCCCTCCACCAAGGACAGATGGTACCGGAAGCTCAGCCAGAGGATGCCAGCAGAGGGTAGGAGGAATGACCTATCCAATTCCACCTGGGTGTCAAGGTGAAGACGAGGGGCCGTCTCAGGCTTCTTCTCTCTCCCTTTCTGTCTCTTCCCACAGGCCTGAACCTTCCTGTTCTGTGAGATCACTAGGGGCATTAAAGAAGGATGCTGTGTTTCTTGGTCTGTGACAGTTGTAGTCAGTCTGTAGAGATGGCACCACATACCCTTCTCTCTGAATGTACACATGGCCTCACTTATTAGCTTGCAAGAATCCCTCTCCACCTTTTGGATCTACACTGGCCACACTAGCCTTGATATGGAGACTGCAGGAAGTCAAACTATGTCAAGTTGGGGCAAGTTTAAGAAGCCTGGCAAATTTTGCCTTCCCTAAAGGGAGGTTCATGGTGGCTACTCAGGCTAGAACATTCAAGAAAGAGTCGGGGAGGAGTAAAGGCCATGAGAGAAAATGTGAGACTCTGGACATGTTAAAATGCCTTTCTGATATCTTTTAGTCCATCACTGCTGTAGCCAGGCATGCGAGAGATTCAGTTAATAGTACATGCAGCAAAGCACAATCTCGTGAGCACTGTCCAAGTTCCTAACCACACACCAAACACAAAAAGGGAGCCCTGTGGTACTGTATCTTGGATCTGTTCCTTATGCAGTGATAGATGGCTGAATGTGGGAGAGTGGTTAAGAGAGAAACTCACATATGACACCAAGAATCTATTCCTGTCTTGTCATTGATAAGTCATATGGCCTTCAAACATTTCCCTCTCCAGCTCTGGTGGAAACTTGGTCATCTGGAGGATGGAAATTCCAACTTTGCTTCCAAGGCACTTAACAACAGGTAATGAGCTGGATTATGCAAATGCACCATGCGGCAGAGTGCACAAGTCATCTCATGAAACGAGACACATCCCTGGGAATCTTGGCCCAGCCTCATGTCCCTCCATTGAGTCATCTTTCAGTTATAGACACAAACCCAACCAGAATCTAGATCTGGACCACAGCTAGAGTTTGGTTGTGGCTAGTAGTTGGGGTGCTGATAGCCTAGGGTATACAGAAAGCACCAGAAAAGAGAAGCTTCCTGGTGTAAAACCATCTGTGTACTCTAGGCAATAGTTTAATTGAGAGTAGCAACCATGCCAGTTAAAACACAAAAGCCCCTGGGAACTTTTGTCCTCAGGAGACACAGCATCTTATTCTGCTTGGTAGGCTTGCTTTTGCAAAGTCTGGAGGGAAGAACTTCAGAGGACACATTTAAAGGAGGGAGGGATGGCCTTCTGGATTGAGGCACTGGCCAGCTAAAGAAGTGTCTGCAGCTCAAAGGACCTCTTCCTCCACAGCCTGCTGCTCAGTAAAGCTAGACACTGCCGCTATGTGATGGAGGCCATGGGCAGTACAGGGTTTGCACCAGGTGGGGCGGCCCTGGGCATGTGGCTGCCAAATTTAGAAGGGTAAGAAACCACACATTTCCAAGTTTTCGTTTTCATGCCTAGAACACAACTGAATCTCAATACAGAAAGAATCTGTCTCCACACAAACACTGTGGAAAAGGGTTCGTTCATTCGTTCATTCATTCATTCATTCATTCATTCATTCATTCATTCATCAAACCTTCTTTTCAAGGGAAAACATACTGAGATCAAAGAGGGCCCTGTTGAGCAGATGCAAAGGGCTAAGAACCTCTTATATTTGGCAGTTTGAAATGCAGTTTGGCATCCCTGTTGAGGCTGCTGAATCTGAAAAAACTCTTAAACCCTTCAGCTATCACTCAGGGTTTATAAATAGAAATGGGATCACATGGAAACAAAGGGTGGTTTCCGTTTATTCTTCATCATATTATATAATTACAATTCTAAAACCGTCAGCACCTACTTTAAATCTCCATCTTAGTGTCTCGTGCTGTGCACTCCTTCCAGCAAATAACACTCTCCACAGTGACAGCTCCAGTCACTTGCTCTCATTAAACTGGCCCTCTGGAATAAAAAAGGAATGCTTGCCTAATCACCCCGAGATTGTATGAGAACTATTCAATGGCCCTGAAAAGACATGATTATTGTGGTTACCCTAGCATGAATGTTCGAGGAAGGAGTACAGTGGAGTCATGATGGACTCCTGGAGCAGATATTCCTGGGTTCAAAACCCATTATTGCCAGTTACTAGCTGAGTAACTTTGGACAAATTCTTTAATTTCTTGATCTTTACACCTCTATCTGCCAGAAATGGAACTTCTTCCTTGAGTACAAACTCACTCTTATGTTCTATGGCCAACAAACATCTCAGCTCCCTTTAACAGAGATTTACCAACTATATGAAGAGTCTTAGCTTCTAGTTTCTTAACTAAATATTTCCTTGCAAAACCATTTAGAAATGTTTTAGAATTGTGGAACATTTCAAATCCCAACACCTGGAAGTCTGAGGCAGGAAGACTGCTGGGAGTCCAGGGCCAGCCTGGGCTACATAGTGAGGCTCTATTGAAAGGAGAACAGGCATTTCCATGGGGTCATTAAATCTGTCAGATAGTATGCAACTTGGTTGTTTATATAAAGTACATCCTTCATATATTAGTTTTATTAAATGCTTCAATATCTTTTTGATATTTCATATTTATTTTAGCAGAATAAGATTTTATAGTTTATTATTTATTCACTTATTTATTGACTAGTTTAATAAATACATTCATTTTCATTGTGTTAAGCCTTGTGGGAAATATAATAACAGATGAGATGTGGTCCCTGGTGCCTATGATTTTAGAGGAAGACATGTTGTTCTGTAGGTTCTTAAAGCCAAGAAATGAGCAGATGATGATCCGAAGGGCTCCTCACAGGCCAGGAGAGAGGAGACAACGTCTAATAGTAGATGTGGAGATGAAAGCATGTTTTCTGGATGAAACAATTTGGAGGGTATTGAAAGAGAAGGACTCAGAAGAAATGATGGAAAAGTATGTTTCAGGAAGCAAGGGCCCAGTCACAAGGCGATGAGAGAGAGAGAGAAAGAGAGAGAGAGAGAGAGAGAGAGAGAGAGAGAGAGAGAGAGAGAGAGAGAGAGAGAGAATGAGAATGAATGTGTGTGAGTGTGAGTGTGCATGCAGGTGAGTGGTAGGTGAGCAAAGGAATCAGTAACAAAGCCAGATCAGGGTACTGGGAGGAGCAGGAGCTACAGATGAGCAGAAAGCCTTCTCTTCCATCTTCCTTCCATGACTGTGTTCGGAGCTGGGGTCTGACATGCAGGGTGCTGCACCCACCATCCCTAAGAGACTGTGTTGAAGATCATTCACACTGCAGCGATGTCTGTCAGTCCTAAGGCAAAGGGAGGCAGGAAGGGCCCCGGGGTGGAGTTCTGCTCAGCTTCTAAGAGTGTCCTTAGATCACAAGACAAGCAGGCAAGGAAGTCAACACTGACAGCAGAGTAGGAATCAGCCAAGAATAGCAACTGGAAGACAGGAAAGGCGCCTAGTCTTGCTTGAACAGATGGGTGAACAAGAAGTGAGAAGCACAGGAAACGGAAAGTCTTGATGAGATGGAGGAAGGCTGCAGATGCTCTGAGGAAGCTGTGGTACACACAGGGTAACACACACACACACACACACACACACACTGTGAATGAAACCCAAGCCAGAAGCATATGGCAACAGCTCAGGAAGCCAGCATCAGGAAAAACAGAAAAGGAATACAAAGACTACATCTCACACTGCATTACACTAGGGGATGGATATGTGAGGAGCTCAGCAGTGGTACTGGAGAAGAAGCTGGAATATCAACTACAGCCATAGCATCAGTATATGAGGCCAGCCACATGCCATCTTTTCGACTTTAGTCAGCAACTCTTTGAGCCCAACTATAAAATGGTAATAACAGTTTGTATGTCCTATAATTATTGGGGGATGGAATTATATGAGATTTTCTAGATAAAATACATTGCCCATAGCTTGGCATCCTAAACACTTTTTAAATGTTAAGTTTTTGTTGTTTTATATTATTAATGTAATCCTAGGAAGTAATCCCAAGGAATCAAGGGTGCATTTAAAAACAACTGGAAATATCAAACAAACTTCCAACAACAGCACATATACACACATGAATCCTATGTGTTCTTTAAAAATGTCCTTGTTGGAAGACAATTCACAGACGTGTAACAGATGACTAACTAGAAAAATAGATTGCAAAGAGTAAGTGACTTTTTAAAAGTAATCTTGATTTTGAAAAATATTGTGGGATTATAAGGGATTTTTTTTTTATTTTCTACGAGGAAATTGGGTCATATTTTAATGATATTATGATGTGAATAAACATGCTAGGTAACGTATTTTTTAAAGAGCAAAGGCGCTGGCTGGGGAGATGGTTCAGTTGGTAGTGCCTGCTGTTCCAGCATGAGGGCTCGACTGTGGACTCCAGCACCAATGTACACTTCAGGGGCGGCAGCAACATGTACCTGTGACCCAGTGCTGGTGACGAGGGACACAGATCTCTGGAGCTTGCTGGCCAACCACTCTAGTCAAACTGGTGACCTATATGCTCATTAAGAAACCCTGTTCCACAAGGATGACTAGACTGCTACTCACATCACCAGTGAGGCTACCTGGAAAACGGGACCCCAAAAAAGACACGGAGAAATGGACAAGATCTACATGAATAGCCTGGTCATGAGTGGGAACAATGAAGGGCGACAGTCGAGGGAAAGAGTGGGAGATCCTAGCTGGATCAAGAAAAGAGAGGGAGAACAAGGAATAGGAGACCATGGTAAATGAAGACCACATGGGAAGGTGAGAAGGGGAGGAAGCAGAGAGCTAGGGAGGCCCACGGAGATCCACAAAGATACCCCCTCAAAAGACTGCTGGCAATGGTCGCGAGACGGCAGGAACTGACCTACTCTGGTGATGGAATGGCCAGACACCCAAATAGTGATGCCATAAACCCCATCCAAGGACTGAGGAATCTGAAGGCAGACATCCACGGCTGGGCCCCTGGTGGAGCACTGGGAGTCTAATTAGTGAGTATGAAGAGGATTTATATGAGCGAGAATTGTTGAAGCCAAGGTTGGATAAAGCACCGGGATAAATAACCAAATGAATGGAAGCACAGGATCTATGAACCAAAGGCTGAGGGGCCCCCAACTGGATCAGGCCACCTGAACGGGTGAGACAGTCAGTTGGCTTGATCTGTTTGGGAGGCAGCTGTGCATTGGTGCCAGGTCCTGGGCTCGTTGCATGAGTTGGCTGTTTGAATCCTGGGACTTATGCAGGGACACTTGGCTCGGTCTGGGAGGGGGGAATGGACCTGCCTGGACTGAGTCTACCAGGTCAACCCCGGTCCTCGGGGGAGACCTTGATCTGGAGGAGGTGGGAATGGGGGGTGGGCTGGGGGGAGGGGTGGGCGAGAGGGGGAGAACAGGGGATTCTGTGGCTATTATGTTGAACTGAATGGTGTTGTAAAATAATAATAATAATAATAATAATAATAATAATAATAATAATAATAATAAAAAAACCAAAAAAAAAAAAAAAAAAAAAAAAAAAAAAAAGAAACCCTGTTCCAAACAATAAGGTAGAGAGTGACTGAGGAGGGCACCTGACTCCATTCTCTGGCCTCCTTAAGCACGCTACACACGATTACCATGGGGTAAAAAGATATGTTACTGTTTTTAAAGACCAAAGTTGATTTCAAATTAACCTAAACAACATTATCTAAATAAATTTATTTTATAAACAGCACTAAATAATAAGAAAATATAAGTGAATAATTTGTGAGAAAAGTAAATAATCAGTAACTAAATATTTTGCCCACTGTGAAATCATGAACAGTGCTTGTATGGTAAAAGTCTTAATCTACACTATTAAAACTGTCAAACAGAGATAGATGGTCTAGTGTGCTTCTTAAAGATAATCTTTAAAGGATGCTTATCTAATTAACCAGGAAATATTTTACACACACACACACACACACACACACACACACACACACACGGAAGGGGTGTGTCTGTGTGTGTGCTTCCTTTTT